>NC_045806.1:48616790-48755257 GCF_009873245.2 Balaenoptera musculus | reverse complement strand
GTAAAATAGATAGCTAGTGGGAAGCAACCGCATAGCACATGGAGATCAGTTCGGTGGTTTTTGATCGCCTAGAGGGGTGGGATAGGGAGGGTGAGAGGGAGGGAGATGCAAGAGGGAAGAGATATGGGAACATATGTATATGTATAACTGATTCAGTTTGTTATAAAGCAGAAACTAACACACCATTGTAAAGCAATTATACTCCAATAAAGATGTTTTTAAAAATGTTAAAAAATAATAATAATAAAATTTTAAAAATAAAAGTAGTTATATGTAGGTAGTATGGTTATGGCCCATTTGATTTAAAATATTGCATATTTTTACATCAATTCTCATGATGAACAGATTCCTATGTAAATAAAATTATAAATAGGTATAAAAAAATCAGAGAGGAAATAAACAATATAGATATCAAAAAACAATAGAAAAATCAGTGAAACGAAGAGGTTTCTTTTAATTGGAGTATAGTTGATTTACAATATTGTTTAATGGTGTAAAGCAAAATGATTCTGTTATGTATATATATTCTTTTGAGAGTCTTTTCCCTTAAAGGTTGTTACAAAACATGAAATAGTTACCTGTGCTGTAGAGTAGGTCCTTGTTGGTTATATATTTTATATATAGTAGTGTGTAATCACAAACTCCTAATTTATCCCTCCCCCCTTTCCCTTTGGTAACCATAAGTTTGTTTTGTATGCCTCTGTGTCTATTTCTGCTTTATATGTTTGTATCAATTTTTTTAGATTCCACATATAAGTGATATGATTATGATATTTGTCTTTCTCTGTCTGGCTTACTTCACTTAAGTATGGTAATCTCTAGGCCCATCCATGTTACTGAAAATGGCATTATTTCAATTTTTTGTGGCTGAGTAATATCCATAGTATATTTATATATACCACACCTTCTTTATCCTTCATCTGTTGATGGACATTTATGTTGTTTCCATGCCTTGGCTATTGTAAATAGTGTTGCAATGAATATTGGGATGCCTGTATTTTTTTAGTTATTAGCCAAGCTCTTTAAGAAAAAAAAGAGAGAGCCTAAATAAACAGAATAGAAATAAAAGAGGAGAAGTAAGAACTGATATCACAGAGATATAAAAAATCATAGGAGAATAGTACAGTTATGTACCAACAGACAGGACCATCTAGAAGAAATGGATAAATGCCTAGAAAGATACAACCTTCTAAGACTGAATCAGGAAGAAATAGATAATCTAAAGAGACAAATAACTAGTAGTGAAATTGAATTTGTAATTTTTAAAAACTCCCAACAAACAAAACCCAGGACCAGTCCATTTCACAGGGAAGGTCTAGCAAATATATACAGAAAACCTAATATGTATCCTTCTCAAAATATTCCAAAAAGTTGAAGAGGATTGAACACTCCCAACTTCATTCTATGAGGCCAACATTACCCTCATACCAAAACCGGAAAGAAAGGTACTACAAAAAAAGAAACTTACAGTGCAATATCTCTGATGGATATAGATGCAAAACTCCTTGACGAAATATTAGCAAACCGAATTCAACAATATAGAAAACGGGTCATACACCATGATCAAGTGGGATTTAGTCCAGGAATGTAAAGATGGTTCAATAGCCACAAATCAATCAGTGAGAAACAACACATTAAAAAAAGAAGGACAAAAATAACATGATCAAGTCAATCAATGCAAAAAAGGCATTTGACAAAATTGAACATCTATTCATCATAAAAATGCTCATGAAGTTTGGTGTACAGGGAACATTCCTCAACATAATAAAGACCATTTATGACTAACCCACAGCTAACATCATACTCAAGAGTGAAGAGATGGAAGACTTTCCTATAAAATCAGCAATAAGAGAAGGATGCCCTCTCTCACCATTTACATTTAACATTACAGTGGAAGGCCTAGCCACAGCAATCAAAGAAGTAAAAGGAAGAAAAGCATCCAAATTGTAAGGGAAAAAGTAAAACTCACTATTTGCACATCACATGATACTATATATGGAAAAAGTCTCCACATACAAACAGAACTAATAAATGAATTCCCTAAAGTGGAAAGATACAGGATTAATATACATATATCTGTTGCTTTTCTATACACTAATAATGAACTATCACAAAGAGAAAGAAAGCAAGAAAAAAGTCCCTTTTAAAATAACATTGATAAACTTAGGATTAAGCACACCCAAGAGGGTGAAAGACTTATACTGTGAAAACTTTAAAACATTGATGAAGGAAATTGAAGCTGACACAAAGAAATGGAGAGATATCCCTTAGTCATGGATATGAGGAAATGATATTGTTAAGATATCCATAATACATAGGGTAATCTGCAGATTTAATGCAATCCCTTTCAAAATACTTATGTCACTTTTTAGAAAAGTAGAACAAATAATCCTAAAATTTATATGGAATCACAATAGACCCTGAATTATCAAAGCAATCTTGAGAAAAAAGAACAAAGCTAGAAATATTCACCCTTGCTGACTTCAGACTATACTACAAAGCTACAATAATCAAAATAACATGAGATCACTGGTAAAGACAGGATGGCAGAGTAGAAGGACATGGGCTCAACCCTTCTTAAAGAAACACCACAATCACAACTAACTACTGAACTACCACCTACAGAAAAATGCTAGACCCTACCAAAAAAGATACCCTACATCCAAAATCTCAAATGAACAACCTAACCTTACACCTAAAGCAACTAGAGAAAGAACAACAACAAAAAACCCCACAAAGTTAGTAGAAGGAAAGAAATCATAAAGATCACAGCAGAAATAAACAAAATAGAGATGAAGAAAACAATAGCAAAGATCAATGAAACTAAAAGATGGTTCTTTGAAAAGATAAATAAAACTGACAAAGCTTTAGTCAGATTCATCACGAAAAAAAGGGAGAGGGCTCAAATCAATAAAATTAGAAATGAAAAAGGAGAACTTACAAGGGACACCACAAAAATACAAAGGATTGTAAGAGACTGCTACAAGCAAATATAGGCCAATAAAATGGACAACCTAGATAAACAGACAAATTCTTAGAAAGGTACAATATCCCAAGACTAAACCAGGAAAAAAATAAAAAATAAAAACAGACCAATCACAAGCACTAAAATTGAAACTGGGATTTCAAGCTTCCAAAAGAGTGATTGCCTCGCCGCTCCTCACTCACAGCCCCGTGCTTCGCTCCTCTCCGAACATGGCAAAAATATCCAGCCCTACAGAGACTGAACGGTGCATCGAGTCTCTGATTGCTGTTTTCCAAAAGCATGCTGGAAGGGACGGTAACAACAGCAAACTCTCCAAGGCCGAGTTCCTTATCTTCATGAATACAGAGCTGGGTGCCTTCACAAAGAACCAGAAAGACCCTGGTGTCCTTGACCGCATGATGAAGAAGCTGGACCTCGACTCCGATGGACAGCTAGATTTCCAAGAATTTCTTAATCCTATTGGCAGCCTGGCCCTAGCTTGCCATGACTCCTTTATTAAGTCTACCTCTTCCCAGAAGTAAATCAGAGGAGCCTTTGGGCCTGGCCTCCAGCCCCACTCCCTTTCCTTCAGCCTCCCAATTATCAGCTACCCCTCACAGCCCACACATACCCTGAGCCCAGTGCACCCACCACCCCATGCAGGCCACTCCCGCTGGTAGTAATAAAACAATATTGTTTTCTAAAGCACACACTGGAGAGTCAGTAAATTTGTGCAAGGGAGGGAGATGACTGGGAGGAATATAAATTAGATTGATGGAAACAGTTACCAGAAGTTGCAAAGTAAATAGTAAAAATGCATCGTGGGTGTATACATAATCATGACTAATGATACCAACATAATCATCTAAATTACTCAGACTGATGGAGAGATGTCACTTATTGTTCACTCATTAAACGTCTATACACCCCTACTATAGGCACTGTCATAGGCTTTGAAAATACAGTCAGCAAGACAGACAGGTCCTGCCTTCACTGATGTTACCTTCTAGTGGGGGGGGACAATAAATGAATAAACAAACAAATAAAGGACTATGAGTGCAATAAATACATAAATAAATAAATAAATAAAAATTTTTAAAAAATTAAAACTTCCAAAAAACAAAAGCCCAGGACCTGATGGCTTCACAGGTGAATTCTATCAAACATTGAGAGATGAGTTAACAACTATCCTTCTGAAACTAGTCCAAACATATTGCAGAGGAAGGAACACTCCCAATCTTATTCTATGAGGCCACAATTACCCTGATACCAAAACCAGAAAAAGATACCACAAAAAAAGAAAATTACATGCCAATATAACAGGTGACCATACATGCAGGATCTTCAACAGAACACTAGCAAATCGAATCTATCATTACAATCAAAGGATCATACACCATGATCAAGTGGGATTTATCCCACTGATACAAGGATTTTTCAATATCTGCAACTCAATCCGTGTGATACACCGCATCAACAAATTGAAGAATAAAAACCATATGATCATCTCAATAGATGCAGAAAAAAGCTTTTGACAGATTTCAACAACCCATTTATGATAACAAATCTCCAGAAAGTGGGCATAGAGGGAACATAACTCAACAGAATGAAGGTCATATATGACAAGCCAACAGCTAGCATCATACTCAATAGTGAAAAGCTGGAAGCATTTCCTCTAAGATCAGGAAAAAGACAAGGATGTCCACTCTCGCCAGTTTTATTCAACATAGTTTTGGAAACCCTAGCCACAGGAATCAGAGAAGAAAAAGGAATAAAGGCAATCCAAATTGGAAAAGAAGTAAAGCTCTCACTGTTTGCAGATGACATGATACTATACATAGAAAATCCTAAAGATGCTACCAGAAAAATACTAGAGCTCATCAATGAATTTGGTAAAGTTGCAGGATACAAAATTAATATACAGAAACCTATGCATTTCTATACACTAACAACAAAAGATCAGAAAGAGAAATTAAAGAAACCCTCCCGTTTACCACTGGATCAAAAAGAATAAAATACCTAGAAATAAACCTACCTAAGGAGGCAAAAGACCTGTTCTCCAAAAACTATAAGATACTGATGAAAGAAATTGAAGACGACACAAACAGATGGAAAGATATACCATGTTCTTGGATTGGAAGAATCAATATTGTCAAAATGACAATACTACCCAAGGCAATCTACAGATTCAATGCAAATCCTATCAAATTATCAATGGCAGTTTTCACAGAACTAAAAAAAAAATCTTAAAATTTGTATGGAGATACAAGACACCCCAAATAGCCAAAGCAATCTTAAGAAAGAAAAATGGAGCTGGAGGAATCAGACTATTCTACAAAGCTACAGTAATCAAGACAATATGGTACTGGCACAAAAACAGAAATATAAATCAATGGAACAGAATAGAAAGCCCAGAGATAAAGGCACACACCTATGGTCACACCTATGGTCACCTTATCTTTGACAAAGGAGGCAAGTATATGCAATGCAGAAAAGACAGTCTCTTCAATAAGTGGTGCTGGAAAAACTTTACAGCTACATGTAAAAAAAGTGAAATTAAAACATTATTTAACACCATACACAAAACTAACTCAAATGGATTAAAGACCTAAATGTAAGGCCAGATACTATAAAACTCTTAGAGGAAAATATAGGCAGAACACTCTTTGACATAAACCACAGCAATATCTTTTTTGATCCATCTCCTAGAGTAATGGAAATAAAAACAAAATAAACAAATGGGACCTAATTAACCTTAAAAGCTTTTGCACAGCAAAGAAAACCATAAACAAAATGAAAAGACAATCCACAGAATGGGAGAAAATATTTGAAAATGATGCGACCCACAAGAGATTAATCTCCAAAATTTACAAACAGCTCATGCAGCTTAATATCCAAAAACCAAATACCCCAATCAAAAAATGGGCAGAAGACCTAAATGGGCATTTCTCCAAAGAAGACATACAGATGGCCAAGAGGCACATGAAAAGATGCTCTACGTCGCTAATTATTAGACAAATGCAAATTAAAACTACAATGATATATCACCTTACACCAATCAGAATGGCCATCATGAAAAAGTCTACAAATGATAAATGTTGGAGAGGGTGTGGAGAAAAGGGAACCCTTCTGCACCATTGGTTGGAATGTAAATTGGTACAGCCTCTATGGAGAACAGTAGGAGTTTCCTTAAGAAACTAAAAATAGAGCTAACATATGATCCAGCAATCCTACTCCTGGGCATATATACAGAGAAAAACATGGTTCGAAAAGACACATGCACCCCAATATTCATTGCAGCACTGTTTCCAATAGTCAAGACATGGAAGCAACCTAATGTCCACTGACAGATGAATGAGTAAAGAAGATGTGGTACATATATACAATAGAATATTACTCAGCCATTAAAAAAATGAAATAATGCCATTTGCAGCAACATGCATGGACCTAGAGATTATCACACTAAGTGAAGTAAACCAGACAAAGATAGCATATGATATCACTTATATGTGGAATCTAAAATAATTATGCAAATGAACTTATTTGCAAAACAGAAATAGACCCACAGACATGGAAAACGAACTTACGGTTACCAAAGGGGAGGGGGAAGGGATAAATTAGGAGTCTGGGATTAAAATATATGCAATACTGTATATAAAACAGATAAACAACAAGGACCTACTGTATAGCACAGGGAACTATACTCAATGTCTTATGGTAACCTGTAATGGAGGAGAATGTGAAAAAAGAGTATACATATTTATTCATGTGTATGTGTGACTGGGTCACCTTGCTGTGAACTTGAAACTAGCACAGTATTGTGAATTAACTGTATTTCAATAAAAAATTGTTAAAAATAAAAATTAAAAGTAACCACATCTAACCATAAAAAAAGATGTGGAAATTAAAACCGCAATGAGATACTACTTCACACCCACTACGATGGCTGTAATGAAAACAAAACTGTTTGAATCTCTTCTAAAATAAGTCTTTCTCCATAGATTTATGATCTCGCAGTGATGAAATACTAAATTCTTGTTATAATTGTAATAATTGTTTTGATTATAAGTTTACATCTAAATTATTCTGTTCAAAAGAACAGATTAATCATTCGTATGCAAGCATCATTTTATAAGTATTTTTTTTTAAACTAAACATGTGAAGGTGGGAGGGAATGGTTAAACTGTGAAAATATCCTTATGCTGATTTTAGTGAAGCCACTACAAAACATGTTTCAGACAATATCTAATAACCTGATTAAACACTTATTCTATATGGAAAAGGGCATGCCATGAAAATGCATATGCAAAATTATCCCAGCTTTGTAAGAGCGTATTAATAAGGCAATGGAAAGTGTTAATATTTGGCTATGAGCCCTGCAGAATGGGAGGTGGGTTTATAGTTGATTATTTTCTTCTTCATGTCAATTTGCTAAACTTTACACCGTGCACACATTGCCCATACAATTCCTCTGCAATCAGTGAAAAAGAAAAAAAAAATTATCCTCAACAAGTCCGGGAGTACAAGTCAGTAAAAATTACCGAGAGATTGGGTCAAGATGGCAGACTGAGCACTAGTGCATTTCTCTCCTACCTCAAATTCCCTTAAATGACAGAAAAGGCAGGTTTCTGTATATAAAGAATAACTCCAGAATGACAGGGGGAAAGGAAAGGGCAAATTCCTGGAGGATGAAAAGCAGATGGGCCAGGGGTACTGAGGTAAGGATAAGGGTGGGGGTGGGGAGACTGGGGGCCCAGAACTGAAGAGGGGGCGCAAGGCGGTTGGGGAGGGGATTTGTTGGCCAGGCGGCTCCAGATTTTGGGAAAGGGGCGGGGCAAGGAACCAAAGAGCGTCTCGCAGGCCCAGGGCAGGGGCGGACAAGAGAGTTGGCGGGCGAGGTGCGGGGGGTGCTTTTCTGGGCAGGAAGGGGAGGCCTCTCTCCTGGCCGGAAGCTGTGCTCTACGGAAAAGAGGGAGGAGACTGCGGCGACTGCAGCGGCTGGTGGGAACCTGATGTGGCAGAGGGGCCGCTGCTGCCAACAGGGAGCGGAGGGCCCGCGAGCCGAGTGCTGGAGACACTGCCGCCATCCTGTTTGCCTGTCCAGCAGCCCACTTGACACGCTCCTCTCCTAAGGATCCTCCCTCCCAGCTCTAGCAAGCACCTGGCTCGTCGTCTGCTGGTCCTCCTTTGACACAGGCTCACCGCGGAGGCAGCAGCGAGGTGCCCGATTTGGGCACGCGAGGCCCGCTATCCCCGGCCTGGGGGAGTCTGTGCCCCCTGGCCTGGACAGTGTTGGACGCAGGGCGGGAGGAATAGGAGGGTGCACCCTATTTCTTTGACTGCAACCGCAACTCCTTCGCGCTAGCATAGCCTGAACTAGCTGGGGAGAAAGGTTACTGCAGGCACGCAGCCAGAATACCTTGATTTCCAGCCTTTCTGCATAGCTTTCGGGAAAAACTTAGGCGTGGGTGCATAGAATGCACTAATTAGGAGAAAAAGTTCACCGTGTCATGCATTGAATTTATTTTTTCTTGATTTCATTTCTTGGTCCTCCTTGCTACTGTGCTCCGCGCAGGCATGAAGACCCCGCTCGGAAAAGCAGCTGCAGGGCAGCGGTCCAGGACAGGCGCAGGACATGCCAGTGTGTCTGTGACCGTGATGAAGAGAAAGGCTGCACACAAGAAGCATAGGAGCAGACCCACCTCCCAGCATCGGAGGAACATCGTAGGCTGCAGAATTCGGCACGGATGGAAAGACGGAGATGAGCCTCTAACACAGTGGAAGGGAACCGTTCTGGATCAGGTACCTGTAAATCCCTCTCTGTATCTTATCAAATATGATGGATTTGACTGTGTTTATGGATTGGAACTTCACAGAGATGAAAGAGTGTCATCACTTGAAATCCTTCCTAATAGAGTTGCATCATCTAGAATCAGTGATACACACTTAACAGAAATTATGATTGGCAAAGCAGTGGAACATATTTTTGAGACAGAGGAAGGTTCCAAAAATGAATGGAGGGGGATGGTCTTAGCTCAGGCACCTGTCATGAACACATGGTTTTACATTACCTATGAGAAAGATCCTGTATTATATATGTACCAGCTCTTAGATGATTATAAAGACGGTGACCTACACATCCTTCCAGATTCCAATGATTCTCCTCTGGCAGAGAGGGAGCCAGGAGAAGTCATAGACAGCCTAGTAGGCAAACAGGTGGAATATGCCAAGGAGGATGGCTCCAAGAGAACTGGCATGGTCATTCATCAGGTGGAAGCAAAACCCTCTGTGTACTTCATCAAATTTGATGATGATTTCCATATCTATGTCTATGATTTGGTAAAAACATCTTAGAGGTCATTTTGAAATTTGCCAAATATGTGAGACTGTTTGTAAAATCTGAACACACAAAAAGTCTTGATTGCTTTACAGTTTGTAAGAACCATCTTCTCCCAATTTTTCACACTTTTGCCTGGCAAAAAATTGGAACTTCCACCCTCTCAGACATTTTTTGAAGAAGCCTTTTGCCTTTATCTCCAACCTTTTTACTGGTTCCTCCCCACAGAAGAATGATTGACTTATCTAATTAGTGAGAAGGGTAAAGTCTGACATCCATTGCCCCATATTTTTATCTTGGGTGGTGTTAATAGGCTAAAGGTAGCTGAACACCTCTTGCTTCATTCTTTTGGGCATTTGGACAATCTGCACTCACTGAAGTGTGAAGCTTCCTGAGATATTCAATATGGCTGTCTGGGTAAATTTCTTTGCAATTCAACCCTCCCCTTAGGGCTGGCTGGGTAAGTGTCTTTGCAATTCAACCCCTCCTCTTCAAAAGTCTAATATGGGGAGGAATGGGAAGCTTATTTTGGTCTTCTGTCTAAGTTGCATTTTAAATTCTAACTGTACTGAAAGTAAGGTTAATATTTTGTTCCCTCTCTGATTCTTGTACCTATTACTAAACTTGGTTCAGAAATCAAGAGGGTAATTATTTTGCATTTTAGTACATAAGCATAGGCTGAGAAACCTTACAAAATTGTTAAGAGGGCAAGCATTTGGGAACCAAACCGCAAGTGGAGAAATCATGGTTGGTCATAAATGGCATTAGGATTTCTGTTGTCTACAATAGCTCTGGCTGGTACCTGCAGACAAGGAGTGGGTTTTTACAGACACAGGCTGTGCAGGCAGACTTTAGCACAATTGGGCTTTGCCAGCCCAATAGAGCATTAGGCCGGGCTCTAGCCCTAGTCCTCAGTCACAGGGTAAAGGCTAGGTTTGGCAAGGGTTGGCAGATCTGTCTAGGACCTCAATATAAAGGAGCAAAAATCTGGAATCAGGCTGAGATACAGATTTCTTTCCTATACCAAGAAGGACGCTTTGAGAAATTTTAAATTAGGTTTTCATTTGATTCTTAGAAGACTTCTGAGTCCCAGCATATGAAGTGGGCAATGCACTTGCTAGAACTAAGAAAAGCTGAAAATAGGCTTTGCTTCCTTGTAGGAACTGGTGAGTTCATTTATTCTGGTGTCCTAACAGGACTGAGGAACACAGAGATTAGAATCAGTGCTAGATGATCAATACACTTAATGATGTTCTAAGTGCTTAATGATGTTTTAAATGCTGGCATTGGTAGATAGAAATCTAATAGATATTTGTTAGTGTTTTGTTTTTCAACTTTATCCTGTTTCTTGGCTGGACCTAAGAAACTCATGTGCAGATAAGGGTGAGCCCTACTTCAGCAGAAAAATAAGTAATGGAGTGGGCCTTGTACCTTCCATTATTGAAGGCATTAGTGAAGGTTAACTTTGGAAAGTTAACTAGGAAAGAAAAGGTTGAAAAATAAGCAGGGTTTTGGAGAGAAGCACCCGGCCAAAGCCAATGCATTCTCATTGGGTTTCTGATAGAAGCTCCATTAGCAGTAACACACAGGCCATGGACTTCTGCAAATTTGAGGCTGGGACTCATGACAGTACAATCAACCACTTGGGAAATATCTTACAAATTAGTTTAAGTTCACAGGTCATGGAGTCCAGACTACTGGCACAGACAGACTGGCATCCTGCTGAGGATGAAAGCAAGAAAGTATTCTCTTCTTCCATGTTTTCTCTGTCTGTGTTTCTTCCTTTTGATGCCACTAAGTCTCTGCTCAGATATTTGACTGATGACAGCAATGTGGGTCTGTATTACCCTATTTACTAAGTCCTGGGGACATAAATTTGCTTGAGATATCTGTTTTAGAGGCTGAGGATTAGTGTGCTTGCTAACTTTTTGGATGTGAGGCTGGCACTGTAATAATCTTATGTCCTGTTGACCCTGCGGACTCTTAATGTATGACATATATGTATGACATGCAATTGTGGGGTTAGATTAATTCAACTCCTGAAGTTCTGAAGGAACTACACCAAATCAAGAGGAAGACAGCCCAGGCTACAGCTGCTGAAGGAACCCCATATCTGTCCAGACATCTTTGTGAGATCTGTATGGCTGACATCAGAAAAACCAAGAATTTGGGGAAGGCAGAATTTTGGACTTTAATTCCTTTGGACTTTAAAATAGAAATTTAATTGGAGGCATTCATTTTTCCCTTGGAGTTTAATAGTTGGTGTGATTTTCATACAGTTCAAATTAAGGCATTTTCATTATGTTGTTGATATTGTATTATTTGTAGTATTTTAATGCTATCTTTAGGGCTTATTGTATAATCTTTGTAAGCTATGTCAGATAATGTGGCTGGACATAATTATAAATTGGGGATAAAATAGTGAGTGAATTTTCAACCTGGGGTGTAACGTAGCCTTAGAGTTAATTTAATTACTGTTTTAGTTTGACTTATTTCAGAGCCTTCTGGGGCAAAAGCAGAACTGCTCACCAGTCTTACACAAGTGGCAGCAGGACATTCCTAAGATACTGCTGGTCTTCCCCAAAGGGGACAGCCAAACCTTGTTTGTCTTGGGTGTTGGCAATCTGGACAGAAATGTCCAAAGGTATGATAGGATCTATCCTCTGCCTCTCTCCATGTTCCTGGCCAAGAAACTAAAGGACTTGTGCCTCTCAAAAATATTTGGAAGAAAATTTCTACCCGTCTCCCAAATGAGAGGAGAAATAACTTGGTGAACTTGAGAAAAGGGTTATTATGGATATGCAACTTAGGGCCCTCTTGGCTCTTGAGCTCATTTCTCACAGAAAGATATGGAAAAGACTACATTCCTTCACTACATGGCTGGGTAAACATCTAATCTGTAGGCCTCTCTCATCCTCTGGGGTGGGGGATCCATTGTCTTTACACTTGGGGTAAAAGTTCATTTCAGGCTTAGGTCCAAAACATGTTCTCCAGTCCAGACCTGTCAGCAATAAAGCTGGTATCTATTTTTAGTCTTTAAAAATTTTTAACATATAAATCATTTTTGGACAAAAACACACACCTCTGGTAAAAATCAAACAGTACAAAAGGATATACAGTATAAAGTAAGTCTCCTTCCTTTTCTCCCACCCCTGACCTCAGTCCCAATTTCCAAAGATAACCACTCTTACCAGTTACTATGTATTTTTCCGGAGATAATCCATGTATTTACAAGTATATTATATATGTGTATATCAGATTTTTATACAATTGTGGCATACTATACATGCTATTATGAATTTTGCTTTTTCATTTAACAATATATTAAAGCTGGTATTTTAATCCCTCTTTGATTCCTGTGTATATTTTTTAGTTGGTTCAGAATCTGGAAGGGAAGGAGGTATGATTAATTCAGACTTCCATACCCCAACCTAGTTTAATGAAAACTTACATGTCCCTGCAAACCAACAATTTCTGCCAGGTAAATTTTTCTGACTAGTAGAATGTGAAATGTATGTAAACATGATCGATTTTGTGGAAGGAACTCCTTGAGGCCAGTATATTTTTATTGAGGGAAGTTAAAGGGGAAATCAACTATAAATTGAAGCTGTGGGAAAAGTTAAGGTACTATAATCAGTTATTCAAAATTGAAATGAACAATCATTTTTTTATTCCAACTTACACTGACATCTACTGTCATATGCAAATTTGTTTGCCTTTTATGACAGAATGCTTTTCTGCATATAACAAGAAGCCCCTGTTAAACATGTTTAAACAGTTACCAAGCATTATTGATTCATGTAACTAAAATAATCCAGAAGTGAGATGGGCTTCAGGCACAGTTTGATTGGGGCTCAGGCTCAGTGTCTGTGATTCATTACGAGTTTCCCTCTTCAGTATGTCAGTTCCATTCTCAGGCTGCCTTTCCTCATGGTAGCAAAATTAGACCAGCAGTTCCAGGCCACAGCAGTTCCAGTCTAGAGAAAGGCAAATAACCTATGTCCTGTGCTGCATTCTGAACTGGCTTAGGTCACATAACTAGAGCACTGAAGTCCCATGGATGAAATGCACTGATTGGCTTAGCCAGGGCATGTGTTCCATCCCTAAACCCTAAAATATATCTCCCTAGAACCAAATGGATTCCTAGTGAAATCAAGGGCATGAGGAGTGAATGCCATGAACCAATCACAAATGTCTAGTATAGCTTCTTCCTTTGGGTAGTGAGCATCCATGAACACCTTTCTTCCCACATATCCACTTTCAAAAATGTTCACACCTACATGTAGTAAATTTATGTCTTCAAAGGGGAAAAACCTAAAGTCTTATCCAGTTACTACATTTAACATTAGGATCTCTAGTTGATATGCAGACATCTTCAGATCCATCATCCTAGCAGTCTTGTCACCTGTAGTTAAATTACAAACTAACCTACACTCCAACATACCCCATATACAATTGTGAAGAAATAACCAGAGAAGTATAATAAAAACTACCATTTGAAAGAAGGGAGGAAACAGGAAGCAATACACGGTAGTTTCTGGTTCAAAGCATATTTCATAATCTGTTAGACAAGGTCTCTGCCCTGGTAGTAGAATGAGTCCTCTGGTCAGCCAGCCTCTTTTTTGTTCTCTAAGAGGGTCTCCCTTGGAGACATATCTTGGGTGGATGCACTTTCTTGGGGATGAACAGCTTTAACTGTCTGCTTCATCTTATGCCATTTCTTGTGTCTAGGAGTTGTTCTGGGTTTAAATAATGAGTTTTTGCCATTGCTGGCCAGGATTGGAGTCCCTTTAATATAGTAGTTCTCAAACTTTAGCACATGTTAGAATCACCTGAAGAGATTGTTAAACTACAGATTGCTGGGGCCCACCAACAGAAATTCTGATTCGGTAAGTCTAGTGTGGGGTCCAAGGATTTATGTATTCTAACAAGTTCACACAGGATACTGATACTTCTGGTCCTGGGATCCCATACTGAGAATCACTGACTTGTAGGTGTCAAACGAGTGAGGCCAGAATCGTTATTTCCTTAAATTACCTGATAATAAATTTACATAAGCTGCTTGCTAAAATATAAGTTCCTGAACCTCACCTTAGTTTTAATAAATCAAAATCTCTTGGCAGGGGAGTAGGGGGACCTGGAAAACCTCGACCAGACATTCCAAGTGATTCTTATCATCATCATCAATACTGATTGGGAAACACTGGTCTAGGAAATTAGGCTTTTCTTGACCCCAATCTTATTTCCTGGTAAGTCTATCTCCTTGCCCTTGCTCTCACAAAGCTTAGTTTGAGGTAAGGTATTTGGCTTTTCTAATCCTACAAGCTTCCAAATTCTCAGATCTCTTTCAACTAGGATTTCAGACAACCAATAACTAAGCTAAGAAAGCTCCATTTTCTTTCCTCGCTGTTTTCAGATAGGCCAGTTTCCACTATGGATATAGTACGCTTGAACTTTGCCTAAGAAGCCTAGATCTGAGGGATCCAAAAGAGTATAGAGTAGGAGAAACAATGAGATCAATAGAATGGGCATAATTCCAGGCTCCACTAGCTCTGTGATTCGGCTCTAGTGACTTAATCTTTTTAAGCCTACTATTGCAGGTAATAATCCTTACCTTACTCGGTTCTATTGAGAACTAAATGAGAAGCTATATCCTTAGCATATAATAGTGCAGTGCAGGTACTTAATAAAAATGAATTCCATCTAGTTTCCAAGAGGCTACAGCCCACATTCTTTTAGTAAACATTTATATTTAACAATGTCCAGTGACATTTAACTAGTGAATATAGTCCAGAAATTCTATTACTGAAATGTGACTTTAAATAATTCTTTAGATGTGTATAGCTCCTTCCTTTCCTACTAAGAACTTTCCCATAGAGCTGATAAATCTTCATAGCATTCCTGGATGGTTAGGAGGGCAGGGAGTTATTCTATTTTGTAGATTCAATCACTCATTTATTCAAATGCTTTTTGTTGGATTTGGCTAATAGTGAAGAAGGAGATAGATAAGGTCCATACTTTTAGGGAACTTAGATTCTCATAGTGGGAGAAAGACAACAAAGATGTAGACAGATAACCTATATAATTTCTGGGAGTGATAAGTTGTATGATGATAATAAAGCAAAACAATGGGATAGAAAGTAACTGAAATAAGGGAGTTATTTCAGCTAGGGCTTGTCAGAAAAAGGCCTGAGTGGATATTTGAACAGATAACTGAATGATGAGAAGCTAGCCCATGCAACAGTTTGAAGGAGGAGTGATCTAGAGAGAGAAACAAGTTGAAAGGCTAGGATAGCTGAAATCATTTATTCATGGTTATTAATGCAGTCATGTGTTTAATACTGAGACCTATGGTTCATGATTTTTCTCTACTGTTCTGTACAGCTGACTAACTATGTTACTGTTGTTTTCTGGTATTTTTGTCTCTCTGTGGAGGTCAAAGAACATTACAGACAGCATGTCTGTGTATTATTTCAATTGTTACCCTGATCCTGGAGATGAAGTAAAGGGGCAAAAAAGTCAATGAATAAATGGAAACGGGGCGGATTTCTTCCCCAACCCCAAATTTATGATGCAGATCCACAGCACAGAGTTAAAGTTGAAGCCCATACATAATGTAGTGAATGTGTACACCTATTTTTGTGGTTACAGTTTCAAATACACACTACATTTCAGCCATTTAGTTTATATCATTCATCTTTGGAGGGTGGTGGAATGGCAAAAAACATTTATTGAACACCTAGTATGTGCCAGGCATATCTTAATCTTCACAGCATACTGGGAACTAAGTGTTACTATTTCCATTTGACAGATTAGGAAATCAAGCTTAGAGAGAAAAAAGATACAAGGGTCATAGATGTAAACTAGATAGCTAGTGGGAAGAAGCTGCATAGCACAGGGAGATCAGGTCGCTGCTTTGTGACCACCTAGAGGGTTGGGATAGGGAGGGTGAGAGGGAGGCACGAGAGGGAGGTGTTATGGGGATATATGTATACATATAGCTGATTCACTTTGTTATACAGCAAAAACTAACACAATATTGTAAAGCCATTATACTACAATAAAGATGTTAAAAATAAATAAATAAATAAATAATAAGTAAGTAAATAAATAAATACAGATGCAAGGGTCACACAGCTAGTAACAATACTGGACATGAACCTAGGTCTCCTGATTCCAAGTGCTGTTCTATCAATAATTATTATTTTTGCTAACATTTGCCTAAAGAAATGGGAAAAAAGCAAGAGCACCAAGGGAGAAATCAAAGTTATTTACAACTCTGGTCTTCCTATTCTTTCATCTCTATCACCTTCTCTCAACACATACTTTGTTCCTACTCTTAAATCTACTTCATTCATTCAACAAAATTATTTAGTATCTATTTTTTTCCAGGCACTGTAACTAGGAAGTTGGAATATTTCAGTAAATAAAACAGTCAATGATCTCTGTTCTCATGGAGCTTACATGCAAACAAGAGGAAGCTGGCAATAAACAATAAAAATAATAAGTAAATAAATTATATGGGATGTCAGAAAGTGACATTGTGAACAATTTGTTCTGTTTGAACAAAAAGAAAATTAGAAAAGGGTAAGAGGTGAGAGGAGTGGTGGGATGCAATTTTAAATAGGGAGATTAGGATAGATTTCATGGGGAAGGTGATATTTGAGAAAAGTAATGATGTGAAGGAGTTAGCCAAGCATATAGCTAGAGAGAGTATTCATGGTAAAAGGAACTGTTAGAGGAAAGGCCCTAAGGTAGGTGTGTTATTGGCATGTTCAGAGACCAAGGAGGCTACTTTGTCTATAGCTACAAAAGTGAGGGTGAGCGACATAGGTGAAGTCAGAGAGGTAATAAGGGACTAAATCATATAAGGCCCTGTAATGCATTGTAGGAACTCTGTATGAAGTGAGGAGCCTGTCACAGGTTGAGTTCCCCAGGAAGCAGATGTAAAACAAAGTTAATACTTCAGAAAATTTATTAAGCAATGCCTTTGGGATCAATATCTATGGAGGAAATGAGGAAGAAGCAGAAGCAACAAGGGAGAAGTCAAGCTCTGATACTCAATGACAGTGTCAGCCACAAACACATACGCTGATCAATCACTGAATATAGGCTACCCTGGGAAAGGACATGACCTTGGACAAGGCTGCTCTCTGCAGCTAATGCAATCCTTAAACAGGGATCACAGCTGAAGCTGGGGTAATAAGTGTGTCAATGAAAAGGAACCTGGGTGTTGCATGTTCATGTCCACAGAGCCATTGCAGATTTTGAGCAGATAGTTGACCTGACATGCATTTTTAAAGTATCTCTCTGATTTTTTGAGCGCAGACTATAGAGGGAAAAGTGTGGAATCAGCGAAACTAGTTAGGGTATTGTGGGAACCCAGATGTGAGCTGACAATATCTGAAAGGTAATGGAGGTGGTAAGAATTTGAATCTTGGATATATTTTGAAGGAAAAGCCCCAGGATTTTCTCACCAATTGGAAGTGGAATGTGAGAGAAATAGAGGAGTCATGGATGGCTCCAATATTCTTGGACTAAGCAACTGGAAGAATGGAGTAGCCATCAACAGAGATGAAGAAGGCTATGGTTTGGATGGCTGTAGAGGGAAGATTAGAAATTCAGTTTTGGAAAAATTGAGTTTGAGGTGTTTTTAGGACATCTAAATGGAGATGTTGAGCAGTTATTGAATATATGAGTCTGCAGTTCAGAGGAGAGGTCTCACTGAGCTGAATACATAAATTTGGGAGGTTCTGGGTATAAATGGTATTTAAAGACATGGGAGTATACAAGATCATCGTAGGGAATGAGTGTACATAGAGAAGAGCATATGATCATGGGCAGAGCCCTGGGCTACAAAGAGGTTTGGGAGATGAGGAGACACAAGTTAAAGGGACTACGAGGTAGGAGTTAAATGAAAAGTGTGGTATCATGGAAGTCCTTCCTTCTTAGCCACCTACCTACACACTAAATCTCTTTCTGACAAATTATTCACATTCCATCTCAAATGTCATCTCCAAGATGATTTTTTTTTTTTTTTTTGCTTCTCAGCTCCTTTGAATAAAACTGCACACCACCATGACATTCTTTTCATTGTATCAAAGTAATGTGTCTACCAGTTTGAGCATCCTCAACTCCTTCCTTTCTAAGATACCTCCAAAGCTAGAAAGGTTTTGAGGGACAATGTGGTTTCCTGACACCCACACCAATGTTATGAATGAGACCAGCAGACCAACAGCAAACAACTAGAAGGAGAAAGGTTTATTTTTAAAATCTCTTTTTATCCTACAGTACAGCAGAAAACAAATGGAGTAGATGGGGTAAGTGTCACAGAAGAGAGTGCTTTAGTCAAAGGGAGATAAAGGAAGTAGGCAGCCAAAGCCTAGCTCAAAGCTCAGTTAACTAAGCACAAAGAAGGAAGTTAGGGCCACTGAAAGAGAGCCCTTGTTCATCTGAGACTATATTATGCTACATACACACAGCCAAACCCAGACGCTATAATTCAGCGATTTGGGTGTTTCTACCAGTATTTAGTATGGGACACAGAATATTTCTGATGGACATGGCCTCAGCAGGGTTCTCAGTAGTCACGCCCCTCACTGGCATAGTAATGCCCTTGCAGAGCCCTCACCCATCCCACCCACCCAGGTCTACTCAAGCTACTGATTTCCATGGATATTTGTTGATTCTCTTGGATATATTCCTTGGCTATAAGATCTCCCTTGCTTAAACACTGAAGAAGACAAATCATTGTGCACACACTGTCAGACTCAATCATTCATATAATAATTCATATTATTCTTGGCCCACTCCTTTCTAAAACCTCATATACTTGGGATTGCATCAGTTCCCCTGAGTGAGATTGTGACTACTTCTGATGAGATTTCATTCTACATATGAAGAGAAGGAGGAATTGAAGGAATGCAGGATAGCTGAAGGAAGAATTGAGAGCCTCACAATCTTCCAATCCTCATATCTCTTTTCTCTTGCCCTCCTTCTTCTCTTTATTCACTAAAATGTGAATGTGCTGCACACATGAGTACCATCAGCTGTGGGGTGGGAAAAGAACAGGTATCCCAAGGTTGACTATTTTGAAAATTATCACCCTGGACAAGGAAAGGCAGGTATTGGAATGAATTTTACTGGATCAGTATTTCATCTGAAATTGATAATGCCTCAATGTAAATGGCTTCACAGAATGAAAGAAATGCAATTTATAATTTTCATGACAAATGGGGCCACTGAATTGCATGACAATATTACATAATTCACCTGGAATGAAGAATTTCAGCTTTGCATCCAAGTCCCTTCATGACCTGACTCCTTTATCCCTTTCCAACTTGACTATTTACTACTCCTGCATTATTGAATACTATTTCCTGCTCCTTATGCTGCAGACCATTTCCCTCAACGTTCCAAGTTGTTTCAAGTCTCTTGACTTGACTTGCTGTTCCTCCTGCCTGGAATGCACCTCCTCTGCTGGGTGAAAATATGCTCAATTATTCAGGACTTACTTAAACACCTAAAGTCTTTCCTTAATGCCCCAGCATAGTACGTTACTCCCTCCTTTATACTCAAATAACCTCCATCCTTCTGTTACAGTATTTACCACAACCTCTTGTCACCCCAGAATGATATCTTCTCTGTGAGCTTTTCAGGAGCAATAGCTCTGTGGTCTGATTCCTCTTCATATCGTAGATATTGACCAGCACAGCCAAAGTTCCTTCTGGAACATCAGGACATGTTTTTGGACTAACTGGTTAGCTAAGGGAGGTGGTACTGGCTCTGAGTCTTTTCCTCTGAAAACAAGAAGAAAGAAAATTGCCCTGATGGTCTACAGAAGCACTGGAGAGGGAGAGAGCTGAGGGGACAATAATGATCTTATGACCATTGTTTCAGATGATACTGCCGGCACCTCTGTGAAACCAGAAGTTCGCCTCCCTTTTTCTACGAGAATAAAATTAGAAGGGAAGTGGCAAGGCTCCTAGATCCCATAGCCAATCAGCTGTGGAGTTGGAACTCAGACTCTGGGCTCTTGACGTCCCCCTAAACCTCTTGCTACAGTCTCCCTAAAGGTTTATCAGTTTTGCTTATCTTTTTGAAAAACCAGCTTAGTTTCTTTGATCTTTTACCTTGTTTTTCTGGTCTCTATTTCATTTATATCTTCCCTGATCTTCATTAATTTCCTTCCTTCTGCTAACTTTGGTCATAGCTTGTTCTTCTTTTCCTAGTTCCTTATTATTTAAAGTTGTTTATTCGAGATTTATTTCCTTAATATATGAATTTATCACTATAAACCTTCCTCTAAAACCTGCTTTTTCAGCATTTCTTACAACTGGTGTTTTGTGTTTTCATTTTATTTGTATCAAGATTCTTTTAAAATTTAACTGTTGATTTTCTCATTGACCCATTGGTTGCTCAACGAGTTGCTTAATTTCCACATATTCGTATATTTTCCAGCTTTTCTCTTGTGTTGATTTCTAGTTTCACATCACTGTGGTCAGAAAAGATAGTTGGTATGACTTCATCTTATTAAATTTGCTAAGACTTGTTTTGTATCCAATCAAATAGCCTATCCTGGAAAATGTTCCATGTGCACTAGAGAATGTGTATTCTTGGATAGAATGTTCTATAAATGTCTTTCAGGTCCATTTGGTCTAATGTATGATTCAAGTAAATTGTTTCCTTGTTGGTTTTCAATCTGGATCATCTAGCCATTGATGAAAGTAGGGTATTGAAGTCCCTTACTATTATTATGTTGATGTCTATTTCTCCCTTCACATTAAATTAGTATCTGCTTAATATATTCAAGTGCTCTAAAGTTGTGTGTATATATATTGATGATTTTTATATCTTCTTAATAAATGAACCCTTTTTCATTATATAATAACATGCTTTGTCTCTTGTTACCATTTTTGGCTTAAACACTATTTTGTCTGATATAAGTATAGCTATTTCTGCTTTCTTTTGGTTTCCACTTACATGGTAATAACTTTTTTTTTAACATCTTTATTGGACTATAATTGCATAACAATGTTGTGTTAGTTTCTGCTGTATAACAAAGTGAATCAGCTATATGTATACATATATCCCCATATACCTTCTCTCTTGCGCCTCCCTCTCACCCTCCCTATCCCACCCCTCGAGGTGGTCACAAAGCACTGAGCTGATCTCCCTGTGCTTTGCAGCTGATTCCCACTAGCTTTCTATTTTACATTTGGTAGTGTAGATATGTCAATTCTACTCTTTCACTTCGTCCCAGCTTTCCCATCTCCCTCCCTGTGTCCTCCAGTCATTTTCTACCTCTGCGTCTTTATTCCTATCCTGCACCAAGCTTCATCAGAACCATTTTTTTTTAAGATTCCGTATGATTTTGTTAGCGTACAATATTTGTTTCTTCTTTTTTTTTTAACATCTTTATTGGAGGATAATTGTTTTACAATGTTGTGTTAGTTTCTGCTGTATAAGAAAGTGAATCAGCTATATATATACATATATCTCCATATACCCTCTCTCTTGCGCCTCCCTCCCACCCGCCCTATCCCACCTCTCTAGGTGGTCACAAAGCACCGAGCTGATTTCCCTGTGCTATGCGGCTGCTTCTAACTAGCTATCTATTTTACATTTGGCAGTATATATGAGTACATGCCACTCTCACACTTCGTCCCAGCTTACACTTCCCCCTTCCGGTGTCCTCAAGTCCATTCTCTACGTCAAAATCTTTATTCCTGTCCTGCCCCTAGGTTATTCAGAACCATTTTTTTTTTTTTAGATTCCATATATATGTGTTAGCATACGGTATTTGTTTTTCCCTTTCTGACTTACTTCACTCTGTATGACAGACTCTAAGTCCAGCCACCTCACTACAAATAACTCAATTTCATTTATTTTTATGGTGGAGTAATATTCCATTGTATATATGTTCCACATCTTCTTTATCCATTGATCTGTCAGTGGGCACTTACGTTGCTTCGATGTCCTGGCTATTGGAAATAGAGCTGCAATGAACATTGTGGTGCATGACTCTTTTTGAATTATGGGTTTTTCGGGGAATATGCCCACTAGTGGGATTACTGGGTCGTATGGTAGTTTTATTTTTAGCTTTTTAAGGAACCTCCATACTGTTCTCTATAGTGGCTGTATCAATTTACATTCCTACCAACAGTGCAAGAGGGATCCATTTTCTCCACACCCTCTCTAGCATTTATTGTTTGTAGGCTTTTTGATGATGGCCATTCTGCCTGGTGTGAGGTGATACCTAATTGGAGTTTTGATTTGCATTTCTCTAATTAGTGATGTGGAGCACCCTTACATGTGTTTGTTGGCAATCTGTATATCTTCTTTACAGAAATGTCTATTTAGGTCTTCTGCCCATTATTAGATTGGGTTGTTTGGGTTTTTTTGATATTGAGCTGCATGAGCTACTTGTATATTTTGGAGATTAATCCTTTATCAGTTGCTTTGTTTGCAAATATTTTCTCCCATTCTGAGAGTTGTCTTTTCCTCTTGCTTATGGTTTCTTTTCCTGTGCAAAAGCTTTTAAGTTTCATTAGGTCCCATTTGGTAATTTTTGTTTTTATTTCCATTTCTATAGGAGGTGGATCAAAAAGGATCTTGCTGTGATTTATGTCATAGAGTGTTCTTCCTATGTTTTCCTCTAAAAGTTTGATAGGGTCTGGACTTACATTAAGTCTTTAAACAATTTTGAGTTTACTTTTCTGTATTGTGTTAGGAAGTGTTCTAATTTCATTCTTTCACATGTAGCTGTCCAGTTTTCCCACCACCATTTATTGAAGAGGCCGTCTTTTCTGCATTGTATATTCTTGGCTCCTTTATCAAAGATAAGATGACCAAACGTGCTTGGGTTTGTATCTGGGCTTTCTATCCTGTTCCATTGATCTATATTTTTATTTCTGTGCCAGTACCATACTGAGTTGATTACTGTAGCTTGGTAGTACAGTCTAAAGTCCAGGAACCTGATTCCTCCTAGCTCTGTTTTTCTTTCTCAAGATTGCTTTGTCTATTCGGGATCTTTTGTGTTTCCATACAAATTGTGAAATGTTTTTTTCTAGTTCTGTGAAAAACACAATTGGTAGTTTCATAGAGATTGCATTCAATTTGTAGATTGCTTTGGGTAGTATAGTCATTTTCAGAATGTTGATTCTTCCAGTCCTAAAAAAACATGGTATATCTTTCCATCTGTTTGTATCATTATTAATTTCTTTCATCAGTGTCTTATAGTTATCTGCATAGTTGTCTTTTGTCTCCTTAGGTAGGTTTATTCCTAGATATTTTATTATTTTTGTTGCAATGGTAAATGGGAGTGTTTTCTTAATTTCACTTTCAGATTTTTCACCATTAGTGTATAGGAATGCCAGAGATTTCTGTGCATTAATTTTGTATCCTGCTACTTTACCAAATTCGTTGATTAGCTCTAGTAGTTTTCTGGTAGCATCTTTAGGCTTCTCTATGTATAGTATCATGTCATCTGCAAACAGTGACAGATTTACTTCTTCTTTCCCGATTTGGATTCCTTTTATTTCTTTTTCTTCTCTGATTTCTGTGGCTAACACTTCCAAAACTATGTTGAGTAATAGTGGTGAGAGTGCGCAACCTTATCTTGTTCCTGATCTTAGTGGAAACGGTTTCAGTTTTTCACCATTGAGGACGATGTTGGCTGTGAGTTTGTCATTTATGGCCTTTAGTATGTTGAGGAAAGTTCCCTCTATGCCTACTTTCTGCAGAGTTTTTATCATAAATGCGTGTTGAATTTTGTCGAAAGCTTTCTCTGCATCGATTGAGATGATCATATGGTTTTTCTCCTTCAATTTGTTAATATGGTGTATCACATTGATTGATTTGCATATATTGAAGGATCCTTGCATTCCTGGGATAGACCACACTTGATCATGGTGTATGATCCTTTTAATGTGCTGTTGGATTCTGTTTGCTAGTATTTTGTTGAGGGTTTTTGCATCTATGTTCATCAGTGATATTGGCCTGTAGTTTTCTTTCTTTGTGACATCTCTGTCTGGTTTTGGTATCAGGGTGATGGTGGCCTCGTAGAATGAGTTTGGGAGTGTTCCTCCCTCTGCTATATTTTGGAAGAGTTTGAGAAGGATAGGTGTTAGCTCTTCTCTAAATGTTTGATAGAATTCGCCTGTGAAGCCATCTGGTCCTGGGTTTTCGTTTGTTGTAAGATTTTTAATCACAGTTTCAATATCAGTGCTTGTGATTGATCTGTTCATATTTTCTATTTCTTCCTGGTCAGTCTCGGAAGGTTGTGCATTTCTAAGAATCTGTCCATTTCTTCAAGGTTGTCCATTTTACTGGGATATAGTTGCTTGTAGTAACCACTCATGATCCTTTGTATTTCCGTAGTGTCAGTTGTTATTTCTCCTTTTTCATTGTTAATTCTGCGGATTTGCGTTTTCTCCCTTTTTTTCTTTATGAGTCTGTCTAATGGTTTATGATTTTTTTTATCTTCTCAAAAAACCAGCTTTTAGTTTTATTGATCTTTCCTGTCCTTTCCTTCATTTCTTTTACATTTATTTCTGATCTGATCTTTATGATTTCTTTCCTTATGCTAATTTTGGGGTTTTTTTTGTTCTTCTTCTTGTAATTGCTATTGGTGTAACATTAGGTTGTTTATTTCAGATTTTTCTTGTTTCTTGAGGTAGGATTGTATTGCTATAAACTTCCCTCTTAGAACTGCTTTTGCTGCATTGCATAGGTTTTGGATCATCGTGTTTTCATTGTCATTTTTCTCTAGGTATTTTTTGATTTCCTCTTTGATTTCTTCAATGATGTCTTGGTTACTTAGTAGAGTATTGTTTAGCTTCCATGTGTCTGTATTTTTTACAGATTTTTTTCCTTTAACTGATATCTTGTCTCATAGCGTTGTGGTCAGAAAGATACTTTATATGATTTCAATTTTCTTAAATTTACCAAAGGTTGATTTGTGACCCAAAATATAATCTATCATCGAGTATGTTCCATGAGCATTTGAGAAGAAAGTGTATTCTGTTATTTTGCATGGAATATCCTATAAATATCAATTAAGTCCATCTTGTTTAATGTGTCATTTAAAGCTTGTGTTTCCTTATTTATTTTCATTTCGGTTGGTCTGTCCATTGTTGAAAGTGGGGTGTTAAAGTCCCCTACTATGATTGTGTTACTTTCGATTTCCCCTTTTGTGGCTGTTAGTGTTTGCCTTATGTATTGTGGTGCTCCTATGTTGGGTGCATAAAGATTTACAATTGTTATATGTTCTTTGTGGTCGGATCCCTTGATCATTATGTAGTGTCCTTCTTTGTCTCTTGTAATAGTCTTTGTTCTAAAGTCTATTGTGTCTGATATGAGAATAGCTGCTCCAGCTTTCCTTTGATTTCCATTTGCATAGAATATCGTTTTACATCCCCTCACTTTCAGTCCCCATGTGCCCCTTAGTTTGAAGTTGGTGTCTTGTAGATAGCATATATATGTGTCTTGTTTATGTATCCATTCAATCAGTCTGTATCTTTTGGGTGGAACATTTAATCCATTTACATTTAAGGTAGTTGTCAATATTTATGTTCCTATTAACATTTTTTAAATTGTTTTGGGTTTGTTACTGTAGGTCTTTTCCTTCTGTTGTGTTTCCTGCCTAGAGAATTCCCTTTAGCATTTCTTGTAAAACTGGTTTGGTGGTGCTGAATTCTCTTAACTTTTGCTTCTCTGTAAACATTTTAATTTCTCCGTCAAATCTGAATGAGATCCTTCTTGGGTAGAATAATCTTTGTTGTATTCATTTCCCTTTCATCAGTTTAAATATGTTCTGCTACTCCCTTCTGGCTTGCAGAGTTTCTGCTGAAAGATCAGTTGTTAACCTTATGGGGTTTCCCTTGTGTGTTATTTGTTGTGCTTCCCTTGGTGCTTTAATATTTTTTCTTTGATTTTAATTTTTGATAGTTTGATTAATATGTGTCTTGGCATGTTTCTCCTTGTATTTATCCTGCGTGGGACTCTCTTCGCTTCCTGGACTTGATTGACTCTATCCTTTCCCATGTTAGGGAAATTTTCAACTATAATCTCTGCAAATATTTTCTCTGTTTCATTTTGTCTTCTTCTTCTGGGACCCCTATAATTTGAATGATGGTGCATTTAATGTTGTCCCAGAAGTCTCTGAGACTGACCTCAATTCTTTTCATTCTTTTTTCTTTATTCAGCTCTGTGATAGTTATTTCCAATACTGTGTCTTCCAGGTCACTTATCCGTTCTTCTGCCCCAGTTATTCTGCTATTGATTCCTTCTAGAGATTTTTTTAAATTTCATTTATTGTGTTGTTCATCATTGTTTGTTTGCTTTTTAGTTATTCTAGGTCCTTTTTATAGGTTTCTTGTATTTTCTCCATTCTATTTCTGAGATTTTAGAGCATCTTTACTATCATTACTCTGAATTCTTTTTTGGTAGATTGCCGATTTCCTCTTTCTTTGTTTGGTCTGGTGGGTTTTTACCTTGCTCCTTCATGGGCTGCATATTTCTCTCTTTTCTCATTTTGCTTAACTTACTGTGTTTGGGTTCTCCCTTTTGCAGGCTGCAGGTTCACAGTTCCTCTTATTTTTGGTGTCTGCCCCCAGTGGGTGTGGTTGGTTCAGTGGCTTGTGTAGGCTTCCTGGTGGAGGGGACTGGTGCTTGTGTTCTGGTGGGTGTGGCTGTATCTTGTCCTTCTGGTGGGCAGGGCTACATCCGGTGGTTAGTTTTCGAGTGTCTGTGAACTTAGTATGACTTTAGGCTCCCTCTCTGCTAATGTGTGGAGTTATGTTCCTGTTTTGCTAGTTGCTTGGCATGGGGCATGCAGCCCTGGTACTTGCTGGCTGTTGGGTGGATCTGGGTTTAGTGTTGAGACATAGATCTCTGGGAGAGCTCTTGCTGATGGATATTACATGGGACTGGGAGGGTTCTGGTGGTCTAATATCCTGGAGTTGGCCCTCCCACCTTGGGGGCTTAGGCCCAAAACCTGGCTGGAACACCAAGACCTTGTCTGCTACAACACTCAGAAGAAAAGAAAGAGAGAAACAAAAACAAGAACAAAATAACGGACAGACAGAACTGTATGACAAATGGTAAAATAAACCTATACAAAATCACACAAAGAAGCATACATGTACACACTCACAAAAAGAGAAAAAAGATAAATGTATATATATATATTTAAAAAGAAGAGAGCAACCAAACCAATAAACAAATATACCAGTGATAATAAGCACTAAATACTATACTAAGATAATCATAAAACCAGAAACAAATTAGACGCAAAAGGCAAACCCCAAGTCTACAGATGCTCCCAAAGTCCACTGCCTCAATTTTGGGAATATTCGTTGTCCATTCTGGTATTCTTCAGATGCAGAGTTTATCAAGATGATTGTGTGGATTTAATCTGGTGCTCCTGAGGCTGCATGAAGAAATTTCCCTTTCTCTTATTTTTTCACACAGCTCCTGGTGTTCAGCTTTGGTTTTGGTCCCGCTTCTGCATGTAGGCTGCCCTCAGGAGTCTCTTCCCCACCCAGACAGGAGGGGGTTAAACAGTGGCTGATTAAGTCTCTCTTGCTCACTCAGGCCAGGGATAGGGAGAGGTACAGTAGTCATAATTGGAATGCGGTGCAAGCCTGAGGTGGCAGAGGCTGGCATGATGTTGGAACAGCCTGAGGCACACCATGTGTTCTTCCAGGGAAATTGACCCTGGATCTCAGGACCCTGGAAGTGGTGTGTTGCACAGCTCCCAGGGTGGTGTAGGTAGTGACCTGCACTTGCACATAGGATTTTTGGTGGCAGCGGCAGCAGCCTTAGCATTTCATGCCTGTCTCTGGGGTCCAAGCTAATAGCCTTGGCTCTCGCCCATCTCTGGAGCTCGCTCAGACAGTGGTCTGCCTTCTGTGGGCACACTGGGAAGTAATCTCTCTCCTCATGCACCCTGAAACAAAGGTATCTTTCCTCTCTGGCAGGTCCAGACTTTTTCCCGGACTCCCTCCCAGCTAGCTGTGGAACACTAGCTCCTTTCAGGCTTTGTTCAGGCAGCCAGTCCCAGTCCTCTCCCTGGTATCTGACCTCCAAAGCCTAAGCCTCACCTCCCAGCCCCCACCCGCCTCAGTGGGTGAGCAGACAAGCCTCTCAGGCTGGTGAGTGCTGATCAGCACCAATCCTTTGTGCAAGAATCTCTCTGCTTTGCCCTCTGCACCCCCGTTGCTGTGTTCTCCTTTGTGGTTCTGAAGCTTCCCCCTTGTCCACTCCCTGTCCACACCAGTGAGGGGGCTCCCTGGTATGTGGAAACTTTTCCTCCTTCACAGCTCCCTCCCAGAATTATGGGTCCCATCCCTATTCTTTTGTCTCTGTTTTTTCTTTTTTCTTTTGCCCTACCCAGGTACGTGGGGATTTTCTTGCCTTTTGGGAAGTCTGCAATCTTCTGCCAGCTTTCAGTAGGTGTTCTGTAGGAGTTGTTCCACATGTAGATGTAGTTTTGATGTATTTATGGGGAGGAAGGTGATCTGCACTTCTTACTCCTCTGCCATGTTTAAGGTCTCTCCTGGGGAATGTCTTCTTACATCCCTCCATTTAAGCCTATGTATGTCTTTAAAGTTGGATGAAGTCAATGATGGGCAGCATGTAGTTGAGTCTTGTTTTATAAACCATAAAGACTTTTAATTGATGAATTCAAGCCATTTACATTTAGAGTTATTATTGAAATGTGATACTAATGCTATATTATTAATTTTTTTCTATTTCTATTATTTCATTTTTCTTTGTAAATTGATTTTCTGTGGTAGTAGGCTCTGCTTTCCCTTTCTTTATCTATTGTGCAAATGTTCTAGGTTTTTATTGTCATTGCCATAAGACTTGTATAAGATATCTCATAGATAAAACAGTCCATTTTAAGCTGATAGTAACTTAATGTCAATTAGTATTAAAAGTTTCACCATTTTAGTATATATCTGAAAAAAAAAGAAAACACTAATTCAAAAAGATACATGCATCACAATTTTCATAGCAGCATTACTTACAGGAGCCAAGATATGGATATATATATATATATATATATATATATATATACATGTGTATATATATATATATATATATATATATGTATATATATATATATATATATATACACACACACATACACCCAGAATGAAAAATAATGAAACTTTGCTATTTGCAACAACAGTGATCGGTTTGAGGGTATTACGCTAAGTGAAATAAGTTAGACAGAGAAAAACAATTATTGTATGATATCATTTATATGTGGAATCTAAAAAATATAACAAACTAGTGAAAATAACAAAAATGAAAACAGAGTCACAGATATAGAGAACAATCCCGTGGTTACCAGTGGAGAGAGGGAAGGAAGAGGGGCAAGATAGGGCTAGCAGATTAAGAAGTACAAACTATTATGTATAAAATAAATAGGCTACAAGGATATATTGTGCAACATAGGGAATATAGCTAATATTTTATAATTTCTATAAATGGAGTAAAACCTTTAAAAATTGTGGATCATTATGTTGTACACCTGTAACAGGTAATATTGTACATCAACTGTATCTCAATTTAAAATATTTCACCCTATTATTCCCCCCATTTTATATTTTTGATGTCATTTTCAACTCTTTTTAATTGTGTATTTGTGTTAATACCTATAATTAATTTTTTCTTTAAATTAATAAACTTTATTTTTTAGAACAGTTGTAGACTTGCAGAAAAACTGAGCAGATGGTTACAGAGATTGCTCATACAACCCAAACCCCAACAGTTTCCCCTATTATAGTAACTATAATAATTTGAATACACTTTTCCTTTGACCTTTATACTATAGTTAGCACATCATCCTATTACAGATTTAGAGTTTTCTAACCTTGTTTTATACTTTCACCTGTTTTCATTGTGCTGATCAACACCTTTTCATTTCAGCTTGAAGAATTACTTTCAGCATTTCTTACAAGGCAGGTTTACTGGTAATGGACAACAAACTTTTGTTTGTCTGTGGAAGTCTATCTTTCTCCTCCATATATGAAGGAAAACTTTTCCAAATAGAGTTTTTTTGGATGGCAAAGTTTTTCTTTTAAAACTTTGAATATGTCATTCTACTCTGTCCTGACTTCAGAGTTTCTGCTGAGAAATTTATTAATAGCCTAATGGGGATTTCTTTGTCAGTTACCATCTTTTTTCCCCAACTGCTTTTAGAAATCTGCCTTTATCCTTTATTTTTGAAAGGATCATTATATGTCTTGGAGAAGGTCATTTTTTATTGAGATAATAGGGTGACCTATAAGCTGTGTGAACTTGGTCATCTTCAGTGATTCATTGCTTTTTGTAGTAGCATATTGCTTAGCCTCCATGTGTTTGTGTTTTTTTCAGGTTCCTTCTTATATTTGATTTCTAATCTCATAGTGTTGTGGTCGGAAAAGATGCTTGGTGTGATTTCTTAAATTTATCAATGCTTGTTTTGTGGCCTAGCATGTGATCTAACTTGGAAAATATTCCATGTGCAATTGTAAAGAATGTGTATCCTGCTGCTTCTGCACAGAATGTTCAATATATATCTATTATATCCATCTGGCCTAATGTGTCATTTAAGGCCAATGTTTCCTTATTGATTTTCTATCTGGATGATCTATCCATTGAGGTAAGTGAGGTGTTAAAGTCCCCTATTATTTTTGTGTTAAGGTCAATTTGTCCCTTTATATCTGTTAATATTTGCTTTATATATTTAGGTGCTCCTATATTGAGAGCATATGTATTTACAATTGTTATATCTTCTTCCTGGATTGATCCCTTGATCCTTATGTAATATCCTTCTTTGTCTCTTGTAACAGTCTTTGTCTTAAAGTCTATTTTGTCTTATATAAGTATTGCTGCCCCAGCTTTCTTTTCATTTCAGTTTTATGGAATACCATTTTCCATCCCCTCAATGTCAGTCAGTGTGTGTCTTTGGATCTAAAGTGATACTCTTGTAGGCAGTGTATATACTGGTCTTGTTTTTGTATACATTCAGTGACTCTATCTTTTTGGATTGGAGCATTTAGTCCATTTCATTGAAAGTAATTACTGATATGTAAGTTCTCATTACCATTTTCTTATAGTTTCCAGCTTGATTTCCTCAGGAGTATTTTATTCCTTTCTTCTTCTTTTGTTCCCTTCTCTTGTGATTTGATGACTATCTTGTTGTTATGTTTGGATTTCTGTTTCTTTTTTTAATTTTTATTTTATATTGGAGTATACTTGATTAACGATGTTGTGTTAGCTTCAGGTGCACAGCAAAGTGATACAATTATACATATACAAGTATCTGTTCTTTTTCAATTCTTTTCACATTTAGGTTATAAAACAATATTGAGCAGACTTCCCTGTGCTATACAGAGGGTATTGTTGGTTATCAATTTTAAATATAGCAGCGTGTACATCTCAATCCCAAACTCCCAATCTATCCCTCCTCTCCAACCTTCTGACCTGGTAACCATAAGTTTATTCTCTAAATCTGTGGGTCTCTTTCTGTTTTGTAAATAAGTTTGTTTCTGTCACTTTTTTAGATTCCTCATATAACTGATATCATACAGTATTTGTCTTTCTCTGTCTGACATTTCACTTGGTATGATAATCTTGAGGTCCATCCATGTTGCTGCAAATGGCATTATTTCATTCTTTTTAATGGCTGAAATAGTATTCCACTGTATATATGTACCACATCTCCTTTACCCATTCATATGTTGATGGACATTTAGGTTGCTTCCATGTTTTGGCTATTGTAACAGTGCTGCAATGAACATTGGGGGTGCATGAATCCTTTTGAACCATGTATTTCTCCAGAGATATGCCCAGGAGTGGGAATGCTGGATCATATGGTAGCTCTATTTTTAGTTTCTTAAGGAACTTCCATATTGTTCTCCATAGTGACTGTACCAATTTACAATCCCACAAGCAGTGTAGGAGGGTTCCCTTTTCTCCACACCCTCTCCAGCATTTATTGTTTGTAGAATTTTTGATGATGGCCATCCTGACTGATGTGAGGTGATATTTCATTGTAGTTTTCATTTGCATTTATCTAATAATTAGCAACTTTGAGCATCTTTTCATGTGCCTCCTGGCCATCTGTATGTCTTCTTTGGAGAAATGTCCCTTTAGCTTTTCTGCCTATTTTTTGATTGAGTTATTTGTTTTTTGAATATTGAGCCACATGAGCTGTTTGTAAATTTTGGAGATTAATACCCTGTCAGTCGCATCGTTTGCAAATATTTTCTCCCATTCTGTGGGTTGTCTTTTTGTTTTGTTTATGGTTACCTTCACTGTGCAAAAGCTTTTGAGTTTAAATAGATAGCATTTGTTTATTTTTGTTTTTGTTTCCAGTACTCTAGGAGGTAGACTGAAAAAGAACTTGCTGTGTTTTATGTCAAAGAGTGTTCTGCCTATGTTTTCCTCTTAATGTTTTATAGTAACTGTTCTTACATTTAGGTCATTAATCCATTTTGAGTTTATTTTTGTGTGCAGTACTAAAGAATGTTCTAATTTCATTTTTTTTCCTGTGGCAGTCCAGTTTTCCAAGTACCATTTATTGAAGAAGCTGTCTTTTCTCAATTGTATAGTCTTAGCTCCTTTGTCATAGATTACTTGACCATTGGTGTGTGGGTTTATTTCTGGGCTTTCTATCCTGTTCCATTGACCTATATTACTGTTTTTGTGCCAGTACCATACTCTTTTGATGACTGTAGCTTTGTAGTATAGTCTGAATTCAGGGAGACTGATTCCTCCAGATCCGTTTTTCTTTCTCATGTATGCTTTGGATATTCGGGGGCGTTGGTGTCTCCATACAAATTTTAAGGTTTTTTGTTCTAGTTCTGTGGAAAATGCTATTTGTAATTTGATAGGGATTACATTGAATCTGTAGATTGCCTTGGGTATAGTCATTTTCACAATATTGAGTCTTCCAATCCAAGAACATGGTATATCTTTCCATCTGCTTGTGGCATTTTCGATTTCTTTCATCAATGTCTTATAGTTTTTGGTGTACAAGAGTTTTGCCTTCTTAGGTAGGATAATTTGTAGGTAATGTATTCATTTCCATGCAATGGTAAATGGGATTGTTTAATTTCTCTTTCTGATCTTTCCTTCTTATAGTATAGGAATGCAACAGGTTTCTGTGTATTAATTTTGCATCCTGCAACTTTACCAAAATCATTGATGAGCTCAGTAGTTTTCAGGTAACATTTATAGAATTTTCTATGTATAGTATAAAGTCATCTGCAAACAGTGACAGTTTTACTTCTTCTTTTCCAATTTGGATTCCTTTTATTTCTTTTTCTTCTCTGATTGCCACGACTAGGACTTCCAAAACTATGTGGAATAAAATTGTCAAGAGTGGACATCCTGGTCTTCTTCCTGATCTTAGTGGAAAAGGTTTCAGTTTTTCACCATTGAGAACGATGTTGGCTGTGGGTTTGTCATATATGTCCTTTATTATGTTGAGGTTTGTTCTCTCCATACACACTTTCTGGAGAGTTTTTATCATAAATGGGTGTTGAATTTTGTCGAAAGCTTTTTCTGCATCTATTGAGATGATCATATGGTTTTTATTATTCAATTTGTTGATGTGCTGTATCACACTGATTGAATTGTGAATATTGAAAAATGCTTGCATCTCTGGGATAAATCCTACTTGATCATGGTGTATGATCCTTTTAATGTATTGTTGGATTCGGATTGTTAATATTTTGTTGAGGATTTTTGCGGGTAGGTTCATCGGTTATATTGGACTGGAGTTTTCTTTTTTTTTGTATCTTTGTCTGGTTTTGGTATCAGGATGATGGTGGCCTCATAGAATGAAATTGGGAGTGTTCCTTCCTCTACAATTTTTTGGAATAGTTTCAGAAGGATGGGCGTTAACTCTTCTTTAAATATTTGATAGAATTCTCCTGTCAAGCCATCTGATCCTAGACTTTTGCTTCTTGGGTGATTTTTAGTCCCAGTTTCAATTTTAGTACTTGTGATTTGTTTGTCCCTATTATCTCTTTCTTCCTGGTTCAGCCTTGGAAGGTTGTACCTTTCTAAGAATTTGTCCATTTCTTCTAGGTTGTCCATTTTGTTGGCATATAGTTGATTGCAGTAGTCTCTTATGATCCTTTGTATTTCTGTGCTGTCCATTGTAACTTCTCCTTTTCATTTCTAATTTTATTGATTTGAGCCCTCTCCCTTTTTTTCTTGATGTGTCTGGCTAAGGTTTATCAATTTTGTTTATCTTTTCAAAAAACCAGCTTTTAGTTTCATTGATCTTTTATATTGTTTTTTTCATCTGTATTTCATTTACTTTGCTCTCATGTGTATGATTTGTTCTACTAACTTTGGGTTTTGTTTGTTCTTCTTTATGGTTGCTTTGTATGTAAGGGTAGGTTGTTTATTTGAGACTTTTTTTGTTTGCTAGGGTAAGATTGTATTGCTATCATCTTCCATCTTAGAACTGCTTTTGCTATGTGCCATAAGTTTTGGATCTTTGTGCTTTCGCTTTTAGTTCTCAGTAAGTATTTTTGATTTTCTCTTTGATTTCTTCAGTGATCCATTGGTTGTTTCATAGTATATTGTTTAGCCTCCACATGCTTCTGTTTTTAATAGTTTTTTTCCTTGTTGTTGATTTCTAAGCTCACAGTGTTTTGGTCAGAAATGATACTTGATATGATTTCAATTTTTCTGAAATTGACCAACACTCACTTTGTGGCTCAGCATGTGATTAATCCTGGAGAATGTTCCATATGCACTTGAAAAGAATGTGTATTCTGCTGCTTTTGGATGGAATGCTCTATAGATATCAATTAAGTCCATCTGGTCTAATGTGTCATTTAAGGCCTGTGTTTCCTTATTGATTTTCTGTCTGGATGGTCTGTCCATTGATAAAAGTGGAGTGTTGAAGTCCCCCACTGTTATTTTGTTACTGTCAATTTCTCCTTTTATGGCTCTTAGCATTTGCCTTATACATTGAAGTGCTCCTATGTTGGGTGCATATATATTTACAATTGTTATATCTTCTTCTTGGATTGATACCTTGATCATTATGTAGCATCCTTCTTCATCTATTGTAACAGCCTTTATTTTAAAGTCTATTTTGTCTGATATGAGTATTGCTACTCCCACTTTTTTGGTTTCCATTTGCATAGAATACCTTTTTCCATTCCCTCACTTTCAGTCTCTGTGTGTCCCTAGGTCTGAAGTCAGTTTCTTGTAGACAGCATATATATGGGTCTTGTTCCTGTATCCATTCAACCAGTCTATGTCTTTTGGCTGGAGCATTTAATCCGTTTATATTTAAGGTAATTATCTATATGCATTTTCTTAATGACATTTTGTTAATTGTTTTGGATTTGTTTTGGTAGGTCTTTTTTCTTACATTCCTCTTTTGTTCTCTTCTTATTTGATGGCTGACCTTAGTGTTGTCTTTGGAATCGTTTTGTGTGTGTGTGTGTGTGTGTGTGTGTGTGTGTGTGTGTGTATCTATTGTAGATTTTTGGTTGACATTTACCATGAGGTTTTGATATAGTAGTTTATATATAAACAAGATTGTTTTCAGTTGCTGGTCTTTTAATTTCAAATGCCATTCCAATATCCTGTACTTGTGCTCTCCTCTTCTCACAGTTGCCGGTTTTGATATCATATTTGTGTGTGAATGATTTCCTACATTTACTTTATCTTTGCCTTTACCTGAGAACTTTTCCATTTGTAATCTTCATTTCTAGTTGTGGCCTTTTCTTTTCAGCCTAGAGAAGTTCCTTTAGCATTTGTTGCAAAGCTGGTCTGGGGGTGGTGAGTTCTCTTAGCTTTTGCTTGTCTGTAAATCTTTTGATTTCTCCATCAAATCTGAATGGATACCCTTGCTGGGTAGAGTATTCTTGGCTGTAGATTCTTCCCTTTCATCACTTTAAATATATCATGCCACTCCCTTCTGGCCTGCAGAATTTCTGCTGAAAAATCAGCTGATTACTTTATGGGAGTTTCATTGTATGTTTTTTGTCGCCTTTCCCTTGTTGCTTTTAATATTTTTTCTTCGTCTTTAATTTTTGTCAGTTTGATTACTATTCATCTCAGCATGTTCCACCTTGGATTTATCCTGTCTGGGACTCTGTACTTCCTGGTCTTGAGTAACTGTTTCCTTTCCCATGTTAAGGAAGTTTTCAGGTATTATATCTTCAAATATTTTCTCAGGTATTTTCTCTCTTTCGTCTCCCTCTGGGACCCCTATAATGAAAATGTTCATGCATTTAATGTTGTCCCAGAGGTCTCTTAGACTGTCCTCATTTCTTTTCAATCTTTTTTCTTTATTCTGTTCCAAAGCAATGATTTCCACCATTCTGTCTTCCAGGTCACTAATACGTTCTTCTGCCTCTGTTATTCTGCCATTGATTCCTTCTAGTGTATTTTTTCATTTCAGTTATTATATTGTTCACCTCGCTTTGTTTGTACTTTTGATTTTCTAGGTCTTTGTTAAACATTTCTTGTATCTTCTCAATCTGTGCCTCCATACATTTTCTGATATCAAGGATCATCTTTACTATCATTACTCTGAATTCCATTTTGGGAAGGTTGCCTTTTTCCACTTCACTTAGCTGTTCTTCTGGGTTTTTATCTTGTTCCTTCATCTGGGACATATTCCTGTCATCTCATTTTGTCTTACTTTCTGTGATTGCATTTTCCATAGTGCAAGCTGCAGGGCTGTAATTTTCTTCTTTGTGTTGTCTGTCCCCTGGTGGATGAGACTGTCTAAGCAGCTTTTGCAGGCTTCCTGGTATGAGGGACTGGTTCCTGCCCACTTGTGGGTGGAGCTGCTTCTAGTCCCTCTGGTGGGCAGGGCCATTCCCAGAGACATGTCAAGAGGGCTGTGTGTTCAGGAAGTCTTTAAGCAGCCTGTCCACTGATGGGTTGTGCTGTGTTCCTGCCCTGTTGGTTGTTTGGCCTCAGGCATCCCAGTACTGGAGCCTGCAGGCTGTTGTGTGGTTCTAGGTCTTTGTAAGCGGATGCCAGCCTCCAGGAGGGCTCATGTCAATGAGTAATTTCCAGACCTGCCACTGCCAGTGTCTTTGTCCCCACAATGAAGCCACAGCTCCCCCGTCTCTGCAGAAGACCCTCCAATACTAGCATGTAGGTCTGGCCCAGACTCTTATGAGGTCACTGCTTTTTTCCTTGGGTCCTTGTACACATGAGACATTGTGTGCACCCTCCGAGAGTGGACTTTCTGTTTCTCCCAGTCCTGTGGAATTCCTGCAATCAAACCCCACTGGCCTTCAAAGCCAGATTCTCTCGGGACTCATCTTCCCATTGCCAGACCTCCAGGCTGGGAAGCCTGATGTGAGGCTCAGGACTTTCACTCCATCTTGTTGTGGCTTTTTCTTTGTCTTTGGATTTAGGGTATCTTTTTTGGTAAGTTCCAGGGTTTTTTTTGTTGATGGTTGTTCAGCAGTTAGTTGTGGTTGTGGTGTTTTAGTAAGCAAGGGTGAGCACACATCATTCTACTCTGTCATCTTGTCTCTGTCCTCCTTCTTTTTCCTTTTGTATGTTTTCTATTATAGAATTCTGTTGTGTGGTTACCATGAGGTTTATATATAACAATCTTTGTATATCATGATTGTTTTAAGTTGCTGCTCTCTTAATTTCAAGCACATTTTAACAACTCTGCATTTTATTCTCCTCTCCTTATAATTACTGGTTTTGACATCACATTTTACATGTCATGTTTTGTGTACCCCTTACCTGCTTATTGTGGATGTAGATGATCTTACTACTTGTATCTTTTAACATTCCTACCAGCTTTCTGTGATTGAAAATCTACCTTTACTGTATATTTGCCTTTACTGATGAGTATTTTTCCTTTCATAATTTTCTTGTTTCTAGTTGTGGCCTTTTCTTTCTTGCTTAAGGAAATTCCTTTATCACTTTTAAAAAAAATGGTTTGGTGGTGCTGAACTCTTTTACCTTTTGCATGTCTGTAAAATTTTTGATCTTTTCATCAAAAATGAATGAGAGCCTTGCCAGGATTGAGTATTCTTGGTCTTAGGTTTTTCATTCTCATCACTTTAAAAATATGGTGCCACTCCCTTCTGGCCTGCAGAGTTTCTGCTGAAAACTCGGCTGATAGCCTTGTTCCTTTGTATGTAACTTGTTGCTTTTCCCTTGCTGCTTTTAATATTGTATTTTTATCTGTAATTTTTTTCCATTTTGATTACAATGTGTCATTGTATGTTCCTCTTTGGGTTGATCCTTTTTGAGACTCTCTATGCTTCCCAGATTTGTATGTCTGTTTCTTTTCCCAGGTTAGGGAAGTTTCCAGCTATTATGTCTTCAAATATGTTCTCTGTTTTTTTCTCTCTCTCTTCTCCTTCTAGGACTCCTATAATGCAAATGTTTGTTAGTACACCTGATGTTGTCCCAGAGGTCTCTTAAACTCTCCTTATTTCTTTTAATTCTTCTTTTATTTTCAGCTCAGTGCTTTCCACTACTCTGTCCTCCAGCTCACTGATCCTTTCTTCTGTATCATTTAATCTACTCTTAATACCTTCTTGTGTATTTTACATTTCAGTTACTGTATTCTTCATATCTGTTTATTCTTTATGTTTCCCAGCTCCTGTTATGAACTTCTAACTTTTTGCTCTGTACATCCATTCTTCTCCCGAGTTCTTTGATCATCTTTAAGATCATTACCCTGAACTCTTTCTCAGGTAGATTGCCTATCTCCACTTAACTTACTTCTTCTGGTATCTCATTCCTTCATTTGGAACATGTTCCTCTGTCGTCTCATTTTGCCTAAGTTGCTGTATTCATTTCTATGTATCTGGTATGTTGGGTACGTTTCCTGACCTTGAAGAAGTGCCCTTTTGTATGAGACAACCTATGCATTTCAGTAGCACTCTCCCCTCTCTTCACCAGAGCTACATGCTCTAGGGGTGCTCCCTATGTGGACCCTGCATGGGTCCTTCTGTTTATCGTGGGCTGACTATTGTGTGTGGTCTGGTAAGCTTAGTTGGGTCCTGGTCAGTTGGTTGCTAGGCCCCACGTTTTTTATAGGTTGCCAGCCACTGGTTGTCAGGGCCATGACCCAATGAAGCTGGCTGTGGAAGCTGGGTGGTTCCAGGGCTAGTGCTCACTCACTGGTGGGTGGAATCAGGTTCCAGGAGATTCCAGCGCTGGTGCCTGTCCACCAGTAGGTGAAGACAGGTCCTAGGGCTAGTCCTGACCCACTGGTGACAGACCAGTGTCCTGGTGTCTGGCTGTAGGGCTCAAAGTTTCAGAGATTGTGTCGGACTGCAGGTGGGTTGGGCCGAATCCTGACATAGCTGGCTGCAATGTCCAGGATGCCCTGAAACTTGTGTTGGCCTACTGGAGGGTGGGTCCATGGCCTGTCCAGTTCCAGGACTTGTGCTTGCCTGCTGGTGGGTGGTTTGATCTGCAGGCTGCATGGTTGTGGCTGTTCTCTGGCTGGTGTCTGTCTGCTTGTGGGTGGAGCTGGTCTCAAGGCTAGAGCACACTCACTAGTGTGTGGGGCCAGGAATTCTGAGACTGGTGCCTGCCCACTGTTTGATGGAGCTGTGTCCCAGAGTCTCTGGCTGCAGGTCCCCAGGAATCCCAAGTACAGAGCTTATGTACTGGTGTGTGGGACTGAGTCTTGGTCCTCTGATGGCCAGGGCCATGTCCAGGAGAGGTTGTGGGTTCAGAGGTTATCTCTGCTGGTGGATAAGGCTATGTCCCCACCAAACTAGTTGTTTGTCCTGAGGCATCCCAGTACTGGTGCCTACAGGGTGTTGGATGAGGGGGTGGGTCCTGAAGCTAATACGCTAGAGAGAGGATTCCAATATGCCACTTGCCAGCAATGGTGTCCACAGCTTGCCAGAACAAGCTCCCACAAATGGCATCTGCCTTTGTCTGTGTGCCCAGGGTGTGCTCCAGTTGCCTCCTGCCTCTCCTAGAGGCTCTCCAAGATCAGCAGGTATGTCTAACCCAGGCTCCTTTCAAATTACTGCTTCTACCCTGGGTCCCAGAGCATGTATGATTTTGTGTGCACCCTTTAAAAGTGGAGTCTTTACTACACAATGGTGGAAAGACAGTCTCTTCAACAAACGGTGCTGAGAAAACTGGACAGCTACATGAAAAAAATTAAATTAGATCATTTGTTAACATGATACACAAAAATAAGCTCAAAGTGGATTAAAGACCTAAATGTGAGACTGGACACTATAAAACTCCTAGAGGAAAACATAAGCAGAACACTCTCTGACATAAATCACAGCAATATCTTTTTTGATCCATCTCCAACAGTAATGGAAATAAAAACAAAAATAAACAAATGGGACCTAATTAAACTCAAAGGCTTTTGCACAGCAAAGGAAACCATAAACAAAATGAAAAGACAGCACACAGATTGGGAGAAAGTATTTGCAAATGACGTGACCAACAGCGGATTAGTCTCCAAAATTTACAAACAGCTCATGAGGCTTAATATCATCAAAACAAACAACCCAATCAAAAAATAGGCAGAAGACATAAATAGACATTTCTCCAAAGAAGACATACAGATGGCCAATGGGCACATGAAAAGATGTTCAACATTGCTAGTTATTAGAGAAATGCAAATCAAAACTACAATGAGATATCACCTCACACCAGTCAAGATGGCTATCATCAAAAAATCCACAAACAATAAATGCTGGAGAGGATGTGGAGATAAGGGAACCCTCCTACACTGTTGGTGAGAATGTAAACTGGTACAGCCACTATGGAGAACAGTATGGAAGTTCCTTAAAAAACTAAAAATAAAACTACCATATGACCCAACAATCCCACTACTGGACATATACCCAGAAAAAAACATAATTCAAAAAAACACATGCACCCCAATGTTCATTGCAGCACCATTTACAATAGCTAAGACATGGAAGCAGCCTAAGTGTCCATCAACAGAGGAATGGATAAAGAAGATGTGGTATATATATGAAATGGAATATTACTCAGCCACTAAAAAGAATGAAATAATGCCATTTGCAGCAACGTGGATGGACCTAGAGATTGTCATACTGAGTGAAATAAGTCAGAGAAAGAGAAATATCATATGATATCCCTTATATGTGGAATTTAAAAAGAAATGATACAAATGAACTTATTTACAAAACAGAATCAGACTCACAGACCTAAAGAACAAACTTATGGTTACCAGGGGGGAAGGATGGGGGGAAAGAATAGTCGGGTAGTTTGGGATCGACATGTATACACTGCCATATTTAAAATCAATAACCAACAAGGACCTAATGTATAACACAGGGAACTCTGCTCAATGTTATGTGGCAGCCTGGATGGGAGGGGAACTTAGGGGAGAATGGATACACGTATATGTATGGCTGAATCCCTTTGCTGTGCACCTGAAACTATCACAACATTGTTAATCGGCTATACTCCAATACAAAATAAAAAGTTAAAACAAATAAAAGAGGAGTCTTTATTTCCCTCAGCCCCTTGGGAATCTTGAAAGTAAGCCATACTGGCCTTCAAACCAAACATTCTGAGGGCTCCTCTTCCAGGTGCAGGTCCCCTGCACTGGGGAACACAATGTTGGGCTCAGACCCCTCACTCCCTGGGAGAAACCTCTGCAGTTGTAATTATTCTTCTTTTTGTGGGTCACCCTTTCAGGTGTATGGGACTTCACTGTAACACAACTCTGCCCCTCCTACCCATTTCATTGTGGTTCCTTCTTTGTATCTTTGGTTGTGGAAGATCTTCTCTGGTAGGTTCTGGTCTGTTATCAATGCTTGTTCCATAAATAATTGTAATTCTTGTGAGCCCCTGAGAGGAGGTGAGCTCAGGGTCTTTCTACTCTGCCAGCTTGGCTGATCTCTAGAATTCTTAGACCTTTATGTATTCTTTGGTTCTTACAATTCATGAAGCTGGGTATTGGAAACCTTTCTATTATTTTCCAGAAAGTGGTGCTATAGCTAATGTTTTGGCTTTTCCTTTCCTCAGAGACAGTGGCCTGTTTTCTGAGCACACTCTCTCTCTACAAGAGCTGTCTCTTGCCACCACACACAGAGCTGTGCAAAAAAGAGCAGGCTGAAGAATGTGGGGCTGTGGGGGCTTAAAACTTGGGGCCTTGGGGCTGCCCATGGACACAGTAGGATATTTCCTACTGGTACTCCCAGAAGTTTGTGGGTGGGCTTCCTGATAAATTCAATCCCTTTAATGCCCTTTGAAATTCTTATCTGCCTCTTTACCAACCTCCCTCTTCTACAATCATAAAGTCCCCACCACTGTACTCTGGGTAATCCTGGAGAGAAATGGGTTTTTCCATCTGTGTCCTCCACAACTTGTGTAACCAAGCACTCACTCATGGCTTTCCTTTTCCTCAAGGGAACAATCACTCCTGCTGGATAGATTAGCCCCATGTAGTGTTTCCCTGTGGGAAAGGGGGTGTTGTGACACTGGGATACTTTCTTTTACCACCTTCTCTTCTGCAACAAAACTCTTTTTTTCATTTTGTTTCAGTGGTGTGCTTGACTCCCTTTGGGAAGACTAGACTCCTACAAATTCTCTCTTATGTGTGGGTATCTGCCCAGGTCAGCACTCCCCAGGATTTTTTGTTGACCATGGTGAAAGGGGTCTGGGAATATCTGTTGGCTCCAGTGGTTCCACAGATCACACTGAGGTTTGTTAACAGATGCACAGTTGGGTGAGACTCCTCCCAGGTTTCTTGACATATGGTGCAAGAACCCAGAACACTCACAAAGGCACTCTTGTTAGTGGATGGATGTCTAATTTCTTGTTTAAAACGGGACATAAAATGTACGAACATCTTATGCCACCATGATGCTGACTTCACTCACTGTATTTTCTTTTTTTATCCTTAATTCCCTGCCACAATCTGTACTAGTAGGTGAAATGCTAATTTGTTAATTAGATACATAGAGATTGGTAACTGGGTACAATGCTTTAAGTGTCAGGTGGAACCAATATCTGCCCTAGGTACCTCATAGAGTTTGGTGAGGATCCAGACAGAACAAGAGTGGGGAAAAACGTGTGAAGTTGTCAACAGTGAGGTGCCATGAATCATAAGGGGTAATATTGTCCGTGTGTTGACATCTCAATCTACACCAATTATAGGTAGGTTCTGGATAAATGATCAACTTGTCCTATATGTTAGTTCCTAGTAGTATCTACCTTAGAACACTTTCCTAGAGAATCAACAAAAATAATTATATTTAATTATATCTTAAAATGTTAGGGGAGACATTAACGGATCTAATAGAAATATATAGGAAAAAATCCTTTTCACTCTAGCTGAAAAGAGAAGCTTCTGGGAAGAAAACTAGGGTACACAAATTTAAAATGTGAGTTACCAACTTGACAAGTTGTACTATGGCTTTGAATGTTTTCACATAAAACTATCACAGTTCCTTTGTCTTTAAAAAATAAAGAAATTAGTAAGTGTACATGTTTAAAATTTGATCCATATTCAGTTATTATTGCAGCAGAAAGGGCCACTAACTGAATAAAAGAACAAAAAATAAATAAATTTTTCCTGGGGTACTAGTTGTTTCGTTTTTTTCACTGGCTGCTTTTCTGGTGCACTCCCCTTTTTGCTGTGCCTTGGCTTCAGGGTTAAGATGGTTCCTAAATGGTGATGCTTCATCCACTGTTACTTTCCTATTGAATGTTCCATGATGGACTGGGAAATCTCAATGACTGATTTTCCATACTCTGATAAAAAAAATTTCTACTAACTACCATATAAATAGGGCTTGACTAAGAAGCTCCTGATATACAGAGCAGACCCAGATCTCTGAGAAAAAACAGCAGGATGAAGAATTGCTGTGTGGCACAGGGTGATGTCAGCAACATGGTGGCATAAGACATTCCTCCTTTTTATTCCCCATTGTAATCAATGAATTAGATATCCATACACGAACAAAAACACCTTGGTGGTGTTTTGGGGCCTAGCAATTACTCCAAGGGACCCTAGCAGATTCTTGCTCACCAGTACAGGAGTTAAAAGGCAAACAAACTTCTGTATGGGATATGGAACCAGCTGATCTCAGGCAAAAGCCAGATGAGTGCTGATCCAGGCAGACACTCACCCACCAGAGAGAACTTGCAGGAGTCCAGCCTTCCCAAAATGGAAGCTCCAGCACTCCTTTGGAGAAAAGAAAAGAAAAAGAAAAGGAAAATTAAGAGTTTGGTTGCAGTGGAGGTGGTAAGAGAAACTTTCTCAGTGCCACCACACCACTAAGGAAACACTGACTGGGGATGATTTATCTGGTGGAGGCAAACTCTCCTACAGGGAAAAAAGGTGAGTGAGTGCCCAGCTATGTTAGCTGGACGAGTCACAGCTGCAGAAGCCCAGTTTTCTCCATCAGCATCCAGAATATTAAGGTGAGAGCATTACAGCTGGGAGAAAAGAGGATGTTGGGAAAGAGGCAGATAAGAATTTCAAATGGCATTAAAGAGTTTGCATTAAGCAAGAATATCACTCATGAGCCTCTGGAGTACCATACATGGGGTATCTTCCTACTGGGTCCACGGTCACCTCCAATGCACTGAGTGCTAAACCCCCACCTCCTCCCCCCACCAATTATTTGTGTACACTGCTGAGTACATTTGTGACAGCAAGCTCCAGTAGACAGGGAACTCACACAAAAAACAGGCCATGGTTGGTGGGCAAGGGAGGAACCACAAACTTGAGCTATAACACCACCTTCTGAAAACAGTAAGGTTTCCAGTATCCAGCCTGGTGAATTTTAAGAACCAGAGAAGAAATAAAAGCTTACAAATTTGGCTACAAGAGGGAGCAAGAAGAGTTGAGCAGGTATACCTTCACAAACACAGAGGAAAAACTCAGATAATAAAAACATCATAAGACCTCCTGTGTTGAAGGCAATGAGCAAAGAGTTAAGGAGGTGTCTGCTACTTAAAATGCAAGCTCACCAATGCATAACTACGAGGAATATGAAAACATCAACAAAGTAAAGCAACACAAAGTGAAAATGATAATTCTGCAGCAACAGAGCTCAAAGGCATGGAATATTGTGATCTAAGTGGTAAAAAATTCAAAATACCTGTTATGAAGGAACTCAGTGAGTTACAACAAAACTCAGAAGCTCAATTCAGTGAACTCAGGAATAAAATTAATGAACAGAAGAAGCTCTTCACCAAAGAGATAGAAATTATAGAAAAGAACCAAACACAAATTCTGGAGCTGAAGGATTCAATGAATGAGATGAAGAATGCAACAGAGAACCTGCAACTTTAACAAATTCATTGATGAGCTCTAGTAGTTTTCTGGTAGCATCTTTAGGATTTTCTATGTATAGTATCATGTCATCTGCAAACAGTGACAATTTTACTTCTTCTTTTCCAATTTGGATTCCTTTTATTTCCTTTTCTTCTCTGATTGCTGTACCTCAGACTTCCAAAACTATGTTGAGTAAAAGTGGAGTGAGTGGACATCCTTGTCTTGTTCCTGATCTTAAAGGAAATGTTTTAGCTTTTCACCATTGAGTATGATGTTAGCTGTAGGTTTGTTGTATATGGCCTTTATTCTGTTGAGTTATGTTCCCTCTATGCCCACTTTTTGGAGAGTTTTTATCATAAATGAATGTTGAATTTTGTCAAATGCTTTTTCTGTGTCTATTGAGATGGTATGATATCACTTATATGGGGAATCTTTTAAAATGATACAAATGAACTTATTTACAAAACAGACTCACAGACTTAGAGAACAAACTTATGGATAACAGGGGGAAGGGTGAGGGGAGGGATAGCTGGGGAGCTTGGGATTGACATGTACACATTGCTGTATTTAAAATGGATAACCAACAAGGACCTACTGTATGACATAGGGAACTCTGCTCAATATTATGTAACAACATAATTGGGAAAATAATTTGAAAAAGAATAGATAAATGTATAACTGAATCACTTTGTTGTACAACTGAAACCAGTTCAGCATTGTTAATCAATTGTACTGCAGTATAAAATAAAATGTTTTTTAAAAAAGAATGCAGTAGAGAGCATCTGTAGTAGGGCAGACCAGATGGAAGAAAGAATATGTGACTTAGAGGATAGGAATTTTAAAATAATATATTTAGAAGAGAAAGAACAAAGATTAAAATGAATGAAGAAAGCCTACCTGAGCTATGGAATTCCATCAAAAACACAAATATCAGAATAATTAAGATTCCAGAAGGAGAAGAGACGGCGAAGAGGGCAGAGAGTTTATGCAAAAAAATAACAGCTCAGAGCTTCCCAAATCTGGGGAAATACATGAACATTTAAGTTCATGAAGCTAATATATCATCCTATCATCTCAATGCAAAAAGACATTCTCCAGACACATTATAATGAAACTGTCAAAAATAAATGGTAACAGAATCTGAAGATAGCGGAAGAGTAAGACGCGGAGATCACCTTCCTTCCCACAGATACATTAGAAATACATCTACACGTGGAACTGCTCCTACAGAACACCCACTGAACGCTGGCAGAAGACGTCAGACCTCCCAAAAGGCAAGAAACTACCCACGTACTTGGGTAGGGCAAAAGAAAAAAGAAATAACAGAGACAAAAGAATAGGGATGGCACCTGCACCAGTGGGAGGGAGCTGTGAAGGAGGAAAGGTTTCCACACACTAGGAAGCCCCTTCGGAGGTGGAGACTGCGGGTGGCAGAGGGGGGAAGCTTTGGAGCCATGAAGGAAAGCGCAGCCACAGGGGTGCGGAGGGCAAAGTGGAGAGATTCCCGCATGGAGGATCAGTGCCGAGCAGCACTCACCAGCCCGTGAAGCTTGTCTGCTCACCCGCTGGGGCGGGCGGGGGCTGGGAGCTGAGGCTCGGGCTTCGGTCGGATCCCAGGGAGAGGACTGGGATTGACGGTGTGAACACAGCCTAAAGGGGTTAGCGCAACACAGCTGGCTGGGAGGGAGTCCAGGAAAAAGTATGCAGCTGCCGAAGAGGCAAGAGATTTTTGCTTGCCTCTTTGTTTCGCGGCGCGCAAGGAAAGGGGATTCAGAGCGCCGCCTAAACGAACTCCAGAGACGGGCGCGAGCCGCGGCTATCAGCACGGACCCCAGAGATGGGCATGAGACGCTAAGGCTGCTGCTGCCGACACCAAGAAGCCTGTGTGCAAGCACAGGTCACTCTCCACACCGCCCCTCCCGGGAGCTGGTGCAGCCCACCATGGCCAGGCTCCCGTGATCCAGGGACAACTTCCCTGAGAGAACGCACAGCGTGCCTCGGGCTGGTGCAACGTCACACCGGCCTCTGCTGCTGCAGGCTCGCCCCCCATCTGGACCCTTCCCTCCCCCTTGCCTGAGTGAGCCAGAACCCCTGAAGCAGCTGCTCCTTTAACCCCGTTCTGTCTGGGCGGGGAACAGACGCCCTCAGGCGACCTACACAGAGAGGCAGGTCCAAATCCAAAGCTGAACCCCGGGAGCTGTACGAACAAAGAAGAGAAAGGGAAATCTCTCCCAGCAGCCTGAGAAGCAGCGGATTAAATCTCCACAAACAACCTGATGTACCTGCATCTGTTGAATACCTGAATAGACAATGAATCATCCCAAAATCAGGAGGTGGACTTTGGGAGCAGGATATATTAATTTTTCACCTTTTCCTTTTTTTGTGAGTGTATATGTGTATGCTTCTGGGTGAGATTTTCTCTGTATAATTTTGCTTTCACCATTTGTACTAGGGTTCGGTCCATCAGTTTTTTTTTTTAATTAAAAAAAATTTTTTTTCTTAATAAATGATTTCTTAATAATTTTTTCCTTATTTTCTCTTTTTTAAAATTAAAAAAAATTTTTCTTAATAAGTTTTTTCTTAATAATTTTTTTCTTATTTTTTATTATAAGAGCTTTATTTTATTTTATTTTATCCTCTTTCTTTCTTTCTTTCTTTCTTTCTTTCTTTCTTTCTATCTTTTCTCCCTTTTATTCTGAACATAGTGGATGAAATGCTCTTGGTGCTCCAGCCAGGCATCAGGGCTGTGCCTCTCAGGTGGGAGAGCCAACTTCAGGACACTGGTCCACAAGAGACCCCGCAGCTCCACGTAATACCAAATGGCGAAAATCTCTCAGAGATCTCCATCTCAACATCAAGACCCAGCTTCACTCAACGACCAGCAAGCTACCGTGCTGGACACCCTATGCCAAACAACTAGAAAGACAGGAACACAGCCCCATCCATTAGCAGAGAGGCTGCCTAAAATCATAATAAGGCCACAGACACCCCAAAACACACCACCAGACGTGGACCTGCCCACCAGAAAGACAAGATCCAGCCTCATTTACCAGAACACAAGCACGAGTCCCCTCCACCAGGAAGCCTACACAACCCACTCAACCAACCTTAGCCACTGGGGACAGATACCAAAAGCAACAGGAACTACGAACCTGCAGCCTGTGAAAAGGAGACCCCAAACACAGTAAGATAAGCAAAATGAGAAGACGGAAAAACACACAGCAGATGAAGGAGCAGGGTCAAAACACACAAGACCTAACAAATGAAGAGGAAATAGGCAGTCTACCTGAAAAAAAATTCAGAATAATGATAGGAAAGATGATACGAAATCTTGGAAATAGAATAGACAAAATGCAAGAAACATTTAACAAGGACGTAGAAGAACTAAAGAGGAACCAATCAACAATGAAAAACACAATAAATGAAATTAAAAATACTCTAGATGGGATCAATAGCAGAATAACTGAGGCAGAAAAACGGGTAGGTGACCTGAAAGATAAAATAGTGGAAATAACTACTGCAGAGCAGAATAAAGAAAAAAGAATGCAAAGAACTGAGGACAGTCTCAGAGACCTCTGGGACAACATTAAAAGCACCAACATTCGAATTATAGGGGTCCCAGAAAAAGAAGAGAAAAAGAAAGGGACTGAGAAAATATTTGAAGAGATTATAGTTGAAAACTTCCCTAATATGGGAAAGGAAATAGTTAATCAAGTCCTGGAAGCACAGAGAGTCCCATACAGGATAAATCCAAGGAGAAATACGCCAAGGCACATATTAATCAAACTATCAAATATTAAATATAAAGAAAACATAGTAAAAGCAGCAACAGAAAAACAACAAATAACACACAAGAGAATCCCCATAAGGTTAACAGCTGATCTTTCAGCAGAAACTCTGCAAGCCAGAAGAGAGTGGCAGGATATACTTAAAGTGATGAAGGAGAAAAACCTACAACCAAGATTACTCTACCCAGCAAGGATCTCATTCAGATTTGATGGAGAAATTAAAATCTTTACAGACAAGCAATAGCTGAGAGAGTTCAGCACAAACAAACCAGCTTTACAACAAATGCTAAAGCAACTTCTCTAGGCAAGAAACACAAGAGAAGGAAAACACCTACAATAACAAACCCAAATCATTTAAGAAAATGGGAATAGGAACATACATATCTATAATTACCTTAAATGTAAATGGATTAAATGCTCCCACCAAAAGATACAGACTGGCTGAATGGATACAAAAACAAGACCCATATATATGCTGACTACAAGAGACCCACTTCAGACCTAGAGACACATACAAACTGAAAGTGAGGGGATGGAAAAAGATATTCCATGCAAATGGAAATCAAAAGAAAGCTGGAGTAGCAATTCTCATATCAGAGAAAACAGACTTTAAAATAAAGACTATTACAAGAGAAAAAGAAGGACACTACCTAATGATCAAGGGATCAATCCAAGAGTAATGTATAACAATTATAAGTATTTATGCACCCAACATAGGAGCAACTCAATACATAAGGCAAATACTAACAGCCATAAAAGGGGAAATTGACAGCAACACAATCATAGTAGGGGACTTTAACACCCCACTTTCACCAATGGACAGATCATCCAAAATGAAAATAAATAAGGAAACACAAGCTTTAAATGATACATTAAACAGATGGACTTAATTGATATTTATAGGACATTCCACCCAAAAACAACAGAATACACATTTTTCTCAAGTGCACATGGAACATTCTCCAGGATAGATCATATCTTGGGTCACAAATCAAGCCTTGGTAAATTTAAGAAAATTGAAATTGTATCAAGTATCTTTTCCGACCACAACGCTATGAGACTAGATATCAATTACAGGAAAAGATCTGTAAAAAATACAAACACATGGAGGCTACACAATACACTACTTAATAACGAAGTGATCACTGAAGAAATCAAAGGGGAAATCAAAAAATACCTAGAAACAAATGACAATGGAGATACGACGACCCAAAACCGATGGGACGCAGCAAAAGCAGTGCTAAGAGGGAAGTTTATAGCAATACAAGCCTACCTCAAGAAACAGAAAACATCTCGAATAAACAACCTCACCTTGCACCTGAAGCAATTAGAGAAAGAAGAACAAAAAAACCCCAAAGCTAGCAGAAGGAAAGAAATCATAAAGATCAGATCAGAAATAAATGAAAAAGAACCAAAGGAGACTATAGCGAAGATCAATAAAACTAAAAGCTGGTTCTTTGAGAAGATAAACAATATTGATAAACCATTAGCCAGACTCATCAAGAGAAAAAGGAGAAGACTCACATCAATAGAATTAGAAATGAGAAAGGAGAAGTAACCACTGACACTGCAGAAATACAAACGGTCATGAGAGATTACTAAAAACAACTCTATGCCAATAAAATGGACAACCTGGAAGAAATGGACAGATTCTTAGAAATGCACAACCTGCCGAGACTGAACCAAGGAAGAAATAGAAAATATGAACAAACCAATCACAAGCACTGAAATTGAAACTGTGATTAAACATCTTCCAACAAACAAAAGCCCAGGACCACATGGCTTCACAGGCGAATTCTCTCAAACATTTAGAGAAGAGCTAACACCTATCCTTCTCAAACTCTTCCAAAATATTGCAGAGGGAGGAACAATCCCAAACTCATTCTACGAGGCCACCATCACCCTGATACCAAAACCAGACAAAGATGTCACAAAGAAAGAAAACTACAGGCCAATATCACTGATGAACATAGATGCAAAAATCCTCAACAAAATACTGGCAAACAGAATCCAACAGCATATTAAAAGGATCATACACCATGATCAAGTGGGGTTTATCCCAGGAATGCAAGGATTCTTCAATATACGCAAATCAATCAACGTGATCCACCATATTAACAAATTGAAGGAGAAAACCATATGATCATCTCCATAGATGCAGAGAAAGATTGTCCTCAATGATGAAAAATTGAAACCATTTCCACTAACATCAGGAACAAGACAAGGTTGCCCACTCTCACCACTATTATTCAACATAGTTTTGGAAGTGTTAGCAACAGCAATCAGAGGAGAAAAAGAAATAAAAGGAATCCAAATCGGAAAAGAAGAAGTAAAGCTGTCAGTATTTGCAGATGACATGATACTATACATAGAGAATCCTAAAGATGCTACCAGAAAACTACTAGAGCTAATCAATGAATTTGGGAAAGTAGCAGGATACAAAATTAATGCACAGAAATCTCTTGCATTCCTATACACTAATGACGAAAAATCTGAAAGTGAAATTAAGAAAACACTCCCGTTTACCATTGCAACAAAAAGAATAAAACATCTAGGAATAAACCTACCTAAGGAGACAAAAGACCTGTATGCAGAAAATTATAAGACACTGATGAAAGAAATTAAAGATGATACAAATAGATGGACAGATATACCATGTTCTTGGATTGGAAGAATCAACATTGTGAAAATGACTCTACTACCCAAAGCAATCTACAGATTCAATGCAAGCCCTATTAAACTACCACTGGCATGTTTCGCAGAACTAGAACAAAAAATTTCACAATTTGTATGGAAACACAAAAGACCCCGAATAGCCAAAGCAATCTTGAGAACGAAAAATGGAGCTGGAGGAATCAGGCTCCCTGACTTCAGACTATATTACAAAGCTACAGTAATCAAGACAGTTTGGTACTGGCACAAAAACAGAAATATAGATCAATGGAGCAGGATTGAAAGCCCAGAGATAAACCCACGCACATATGGTCACCTTATCTTTGATAAAGGAGGCAAACATATACAGTGGAGAAAAGACAGCCTCTTCAATAAGTGGTGCTGGGAAAACTGGACAGGTACATTTAAAAGTATGAAATTAGAACACTCCCTGACAGCATACACAAAAATAAACTCAAAATGGATTAAAAACCTAAGTGTAAGGCCAGACACTATCAAACTCTTAGAGGAAAACATAGGCAGAACACTCTATGACATACATCACAGCAAGATTCTTTTTGACCCAGCTCCTAGAGAAATGGAAATAAAAACACAAATAAACAAATGGGACCTAATGAAACTTAAAAGCTTTTGCACAGCAAAGGAAACCATAAACAAGACCAAAAGACAACCCTCAGAATGGGAGAAAATATTTGCAAATGAAGCAACTGACAAAGGATTAATCTCCAAAATTTACAAGCAGCTCTTGCAACTCAATAACAGAAAAACAAACAACCCAATCCAAAAATGGGCAGAAGACCTAAATAGACATTTCTCCAAAGAAGATATACAGATTGCCAACAGACACATGAAAGAATGCTCAACATCATTAATTATTAGAGAAATGCAAATCAAGACAACAATAAGATATCATCTCACACCGGTCAGAATGGCCATCATCAAAAAATCTAGAAACAATAAATGCTGGAAAGGGTGTGGAGAAAAGGGAACACTCTTGCACTGTTGGTGGGAATGTAAATTGATACAGCCACTATGGAGAACAGTATGGAGGTTCCTTAAAAAACTAAACATAGAACTACCATACGACCCAGCCATCCCACTACTGGGCATATACCCTGAGAAAACCATATTTCAAAAAGAGTTATGTACGAAAATGTTCATTGCAGCTTTTTACAATAGCCAGGACATGGAAGCAACCTAAGTGTCCATCATCGGATGAAAGGATAAAGAAGATGTGGCACATATATACAATGGAATATTACTCAGCCATAAAAAGAAACGAAATGGAGGTATTTGTAGTGAGGTGGATGAAGTTAGAGTCTGTCATACAGAGTGAAGTAAGTCAGAAAGAGAAAAACAAATACAGTATGCTAACACATATATATGGAATCTAAGGGAAAAAAATAAGGTCATGAAGAACCTAGTGGCAAGATGGGAATAAAGACACAGACCTACTAGAGAATGGACTTGAGGATATGGGGAGGGGGAAGGGTAAGCTGTGACAAAGTGATAGAGTGGCATGGACATATATACACTACCAAATGTAAAATAGATAGCTAGTGGGAAGCAGCTGCATAGCACAGGGAGATCGGCTCGGTGCTTTGTGACCACCTAGAGGGGTGGGATAGGGAGGATGGGAGGGAGGGAGTTGCTAGAGGGAAGAGATATGGGAACATATGTATATGTATAACTGATTCAGTTTGTTATAAAGCAGAAACTAACACACACACAAAAAAAATAAAAATAAATAAAAATAAATGATAAAGAAATAATCTGAAAGAGAGTCATTGGGAAAAAAACAAAAAACGGAACCTACAAAGGAACCTCCATTATGCAATCACCAAGCTTCTCAGCAGAAACTCTACAGTCCAAGAATGAGTGGAATGACTTATTCAAAGTATTGAAAGATAAAAATTGCCATCCAATGATACTTTATCTGGCAAACTTATCCTTCCCCTGTGAAGGAGAAATAAAGTCTTTCCTAAATGAACAAAAGATGAGGGAGTTCACCACCACTAGACTTGTCTTAAGAAATGCTGAAAGGAGTTTTTCAAGCTGAAATGAAAAGACTTAATTAGCACCATGAAAACATACAAAAGTACACAATACAGTGGTAAAGGTGAAAAATGCATAGTAAAATTTTAAAAGCTGTAACTCTATACTAGAACAGTGTGTTAAAAACTCAACTATATATAAAGATCAAAGGTAAAAATAACTATGCTTATACTATAAATTGTTAAAGAATACATAACATAAAGAGGGAAATTGTGGCATCAATAATGTAAAAGGGAGGACTAAAATACTTGCTATCAGCTTAAAATGGACTATTTTATCTACAAGGTGTTTTATGTTCACCCCCAATGAACTTTTTTAAAAAAACAGTAAACAATTAATAAGATGGAATTAGTAAATTCTTACAAATGAATAATAACTGTAAATGTAAATGGGTTGAACTCACCAATCAGAAGGTACAGAGTGGATGGATGGTTTAAAAAGCAAGATCGAACTCCATGCTAGCAACCAATGACTTACTCCAAATTTAAAGACACACATAGAGTCAAAATGAAGGGATGGAAAAAGGTAGTCCATGCACATGGAAACCAAAAGAAAGCAGGGATAGCAGTACTTATATCAGACAGAATAGACTTTAAGCCGAAAATGGCAGCTAGAGACAAAGAAGATCATTATTAGTGATAAAGTGATCAAGAAAATATAACAATTTTAAACGTATGCACCCAACATCAGCACACCCAAACATCTTAAGTAAATGCTACCAGATACGAAGGGAGAAATAAATAACAATGCAATAATAATAGGGGACTTTTATATCCCAGTCTATTTTTTTCCTGGCTTTTAATTATATATTATTTATTTATTTATTTTAATTTTCATTGGAGTACAGTTGCTTTACAATGTTGTGTTAGTTTCTACTGTACAGCAAAGTAGATTGGCTATATGTATACATATATCCCTTATTTTTTGGATTTCCTTTGATTTAGGTCACCACAGAGCATTGAGTAGAGTTCCCTGTGCTATACAGTAGGTTCTCATTAGTTATCTATTTTATACATAGTATCAGTAGTGTATATATGTCAATATCAATCTCCCAATTAATCCCACCCCCCCTTTCCCTCTTGGTATCCATACGTTTGTTCTCTACATCTGTATCTCTATTTTCGCTTTGTAAATAAGATTGTCTATACCAATTTTTTCAGATTCCATATATATGCTTTAACATACGATATTCATTTTTCTCTTTCTGACTTACTTCACTCTGTATGACAGTCTCTAGGTCCATCTACATCTCTACAAATGACCCAATTTCATTCCTTTTTATGGCTGAGTAATATTCCATTGTATATATGTACCACACCTTCTTTATCCATTCCTCTGTTGATGGACATTAGGGTTGTTTCCATGTTCTGGCTATTGTAAATAGTGCTACAATGAACATTGGGGTGCATGTACCTTTTCACACTATGGTTTTCTCTGGGTGTGTGCCCAGTCTGATATCCCAGTTTAAATGATGGATAGATGACCCAGACAAAGAATCAATAAGGAAACAATGGACTTGAACTACACACTAGACCAAATGGGCCTAACAAACATCTATAGGACATTACATCCAATGCTACAGAATACATATTCTTCTCATTTGCACAGGAAACATTATCAAGGTTACATCTTATGATAGGACACAAAACAAGTCTTAGCAAATTTAAGAAGATTGAAATCATACCAAGAATCTTTTCTGACCACAAAATCAACAACATGAGGAAATCTGAAAAATCTACAAATATGTAGAAATTAAACAACACACTCCTGACAACAAATGGGTCCAAAAAGAAATCAAAAGGAAAATAAAAGAATAGCACAAATAAAAATGCAAAGAAAACCTACAACATGCCAAAGCCTATGGGACACTACAAAAGCACAAAGATTATAGCAATAAATCCACTAAGAAATTAGAAAAGTTTCAAACAAACAACTTTACTTTACACTTCACGGAAATAGAAAAAGAAGAATAAATTAAGCCCAGAGTGAGCAGAAGTAAGGAAATAGTAAAGATCAGACCAAAATAAATGAAATAAAGACCAGAAAACAATAAAAAAAAGTCAAAAAAATTAAGAATTGACTTTTTAAACAATAAATAAAGTTGACATACCCTTAGCAATATTAAGAGACAACTAAGAACAAAAGGTAGAAGATTCAAATAAATAAACTCAGAAATGAAGAGGAGAAATTACAGCTGACACTAGACAAATAGATAGGATTATAAGAAACTACTATGAACAATTCAGGCTAACAAATTAGATAACCCAGAAGAAATGGATAATTTCATAGAATCATATAACCTACCAAGACTGAACCAGGAAGAAATAGAAATTCTGAACAGACCAATAACGAGTAAGGAGATTGAATCAGTAACCAAAAATCTCCCAACAGAGAAAACCCCAGGACCAGATGGCTTCATTGGTGGATATCTACCAAACTTTTAAAGAATAACTAACACCAATCATTCCCAAACTCTTCCAAAAATTGAAGAGGCGGGAACACTTCAAAACTCATTCTAGGGGCTTCCCTGGTGGTGCAGTGGTTGAGAATCTGCCTGCCAATGCAGGGGACACAGGTTCTTGCCCTGGTCTGGGAAGATCCCACATGCCGCGGAGCAACTGGGCCTGTGAGCCGCAATTACTGAGCCTGCGCGTCTGGAGCCTGTGCTCCGCAACAAGAGAGGCCGCGATAGTGAGAGGCCCGCACACCACAATGAAGAGTGGCCCCCGCTTGCCACAACTAGAGAAAGCCCTCGCACAGAAACGAAGACCCAACACAGCCATAAGTTAAAAAAAAAAAAAACAAACTCATTCTATGAGGCCAGCATTACCCTGATACCAAAGCCAAAAAAGGAAACTACAAGAAAAGAAAACTATAGACCAATATCTCTTATGAACATAGATGCAAAAATTCTCAACAAAATATTAGCAAACAGGATTCACTAAAAGGGTTATAAACAATAACAAAGTGGGATTTATCCTTGGGATGCAAGGGTGGTTCAACATATGCAAATAAATAAATGTGATACACCACATTAATAGAATGAATGATAAAAGTCATATGATCATCAAAAAAGATGCACAGAATGCATCTGGAAAAATACAACATTCCTTGGGGCTTCCCTGGTGGTGCAGTGGTTAAGAATCCACCTGCCAATGCAGGGGACAGGGGTTTGAGCCCTGGTCCAGGAAGATTCCACATGCTGCAGAGCAACTAAGCCCATGCGCCACAACTACTGAGCCTGTGCTCTAGAGCCCGCAAGCCACAACTACTGAGCCAATGATCCTAGAGCCCATGCTCCACAACAAGAGAAGCCACTGCAATGAGAAGCCCATGCACCGCAATGAAGAGTAGCCCCCACTCACTGCAACAAGAGAAAGCCCACACGCAGCAACAAAGACTCAACACAGCCAAAAATAAATTAATTAATTTAAAAAAATACAACATTCCTTCAAGATAAAAAATCTTAAAACTTAGGTAAAAAAAGAAGCATACCTCCACACAATAAAGGTCATATATGATACACCCACAATTGCCATTACACACAATGGAGAAAAATTGATATTCAACACAATCCCTATTCCAGTGGCATATTTCACAAAATAGAAAAACACTTAAAATTTGTGTAGAACCACAGAGGGCCACAAATAGGCAAATAAATCATGAAAAAGAAGAAGAAAACTGAAGGCATCACATTTCCTGATTTCAAACTACTTTACAAAGCTATACTTATACAAACTGTATTTTAGTGAAGTAAAAGTAGACAAGTGGAACAGAATAGGGAGCCCAAAATTCAACCCCTGCATATAGAGTCAACTATTATTTTATAAGGGAGCCAAGAACATCTCATGGGGAAAGGAGAGTCTCTTCAACAAACAGTGTTGGGAAAACTGGATAACCACAGAAAGAACAATGAAATAGGACCCTTATCATACACAAATCACAAAAATTAACTCGAAATGGATCACAGACGTAAACATAAGACCTGATACAGTAAAACTCCTGAAAGACAGCATTGGTCTTGGCAATTATTTTTTGGTTATGACACCAAAAGCACAAGCAACATAAGAAAAATTCAAGTGGGACAACATCAAACTTAAAAGAATTTGCATTGTAAAAGAACGAATTAAAATGAAAAGACAATATATGGAACAGGAGAAAATATCTGCAAACCATGTATCAAATAAAGGGTTAATATCCAAAAGTTATAAAGATCTCATATAACACAATAACAACAAGAAAACAATCTGATTAAAAAACGAGTAGAGGAACTAGGCATTTTTTCAAACAACACATCCAAATGTCCAACAGGTACATGAGGTTATATATACATATGATATATATGTATATATAATATATATATAAATTATATAACATATACAATATATATTCAACAGAATATTATTTAGCCATGAGGAAAAAAAGGAAATCCTACCATTTGCGACAAAATGGATGGACCTTGAGGACATTATGTTAAGTGAGATAAGTCAGACAGAGAAAGACTAATACTATATGGTATCCCTTATTTGTGGAATCTGAAAAAAAACAAACAAACTCAAAAAAACAGTGTAGATCGTAGTTACCAGGGGCTGGCTGGTAAGGGAAGGAGAGATGTTGTTTAAGGGTACATACCTGCAACTAGTATATAAATTGGTCCTGGAGATCTAATGTACAATACAGTGATTATAGACAACAAAACTATATTTTAAACATTAAACTTGCTAAGAGACTGGATCTTAATCGTTCCCACCACTAGAGGAAATGATAATTATGTGACACGACTGAGGTGCTAATTGTCACTACAATGGCAATCATATTGCAATATAAATGTATCAAATCTATATGTTGTACACTTCAAATTTATAAGTCAATTATATCTAAAAAAAAAAAAAGACAGCAGGACCAAATTGGAAAAAAAGCCACAGTTATAGTTGTTTGCAAAAGGACACCATTAAGTTTTACAGAATTGCAAAGACTTCCATATACGTGAAGGTAAGGGAAAGAGATGTGTAGGTTGTTGATGTTGGAAACAGATGTTTGGCCTACAATGTCCTTTCAACAAAGATTTAAGGAGCTTGGAATCTATTCTACAGAGAGAAGGGAAATTATTGATCATATTGAGCAGAGTGGCAATAGGATCAGATGTGTATTTCAAAAGGTCCAGGGGCATTATGAAGGATTGATTAGGGCTGGCATGATTAGAGGCTGGGAGACAAACCTATGACAAAACTCCACATAAAATTATATGAACCCCAACAAACTTTGTCATAAATCGCAGCAAGATATTTTTTGATCCACCTCCTAGAGTAATGAAAATATAAACAAAAATAAACCAATGGGACCTAATGAAACTTAAAAGCTTTTGCACAGCGAAGGAAACCAGAAACAAAACAAAAAGACAGCCCTCAGAATGGGAGAAAATATTTGCAAATGAAGCAACTGACAAAGGATTAATCTCCAAAATAAACAAACAAAACATGCAGCTCAATATCAAAAAAACAAACAACTCAATCAAAAAATGGGCAGAAGATCTAAATAGACATTTCTCCAAAGAAGACATACAGATGGCTAAAAAGCACATGAAAAGATGCTCAACATCACTAATTATTAAAGAAATGCAAATCAACACTATAATGAGGTATCACCTCACACCGGTCAGAATGGCCATCATCAAAAAATCTACAAACAACAAATGCTGGAGAGGGTGTGGAGCAAAGGGAACCCTCTTGCACTGTTGGTGAGAATGTAAACTGATACAGCCACTATGGAGAACAGTATGGAGGTTCCTCAAAAAACTAAAAATAGAACTACCATATGACCCAGCAATCCCTCTACTGGGCATATACCCTGAGAAAAACATAATTCAAAGAGAGTCATGAACCACAATGTTCATTGCAGCTCTATTTACAATAGCCAGGACATGGAAGCAACCTAAGTGTCCATCAACAGATGAATGGATAAAGAAGATATGGCACATATATACAATGGAATATTACTCAGCCATAAAAAGAAACGAAATTGAGTTATTTGTAGTGAGGTGGATGGGCCTAGAGACTGTCATAGAGAGTAAAGTAAGTCAGAAAGAGAAAAACAAATACCATATGCTAACACATATATATGGGATCTAAAAAAAAAAAGAAAAAGAGAATGGTTCTGAAGAACCTAGGGGCATAACAGGAATAAAGACGTGGACATATAGAATGGACTTGAGGAAATGGTTATGGGGAGGGGGAAGGTTAAGCTGGGACAAAGTGAGAGAGTGGCATGGACATATATACACTACCAAATGTAAAATAAGTAGCTAGTGGGAAGCAGTTGCATAGCACAGGGAAATCAGCTTGGTGCTTTGTGTCCACCTAGAGGGGTGGGATAGGGAGGGTGGGAGGGAGATGCAAGAGGGAGGAGATATGGGGATATATGTATATGTATAGCTGATTCACTTTGTTATACAGCAGAAGCTAACACACCACTGTAAAGCAATTATACTCCAATAAAGATTTAAAAAAAAAAAAAGGAAGAACTACCATATGACCCAGCAATTCCACTCCTGGGCATATATTTGGAAAAAAAATATTTCAAAAAGATACATGCACCCCAAAGTTCACTGTAGTGCTATTCGCAATAACCAGGACATGGAAGCAGCCTAAATGTCCATCAACAGAGGAATAGATAAAGAAGGTGTTGTACCTATAAACAATGGAATATTACTCAGCCATAAAAAAAAGAATGAAATAATTCCTTTTGCAGCAACATGGATGGACCTAGAGATTGTCACACTGAGTGAAGTGAGACAGAGAAAGACAAATATCATATGATATTGCTTATATGTGGAATTTAAAAAAATGGTACAAATGAACTTATTTACAAAACAGAAGTAGAGTCACAGATGTAGAAAAGAAACTTATGGTTACCAAGGGGTAACCAAGGGGGAGGGATAAGTTAGGAGTTGGGATTCACATATACACACTACTATATATAAAATAGAAAACTATAAGAACCTACTGTATAGCACAGGGAACTCTACTCAGTACTCTGTAATGACCTATATGGGAAAAGAATCTAAAAAAGAGTGGCTATATGTATATGTATAACTGATTCACTTTTCTGTACAGCAGAAACTAACACAACTTTGCAAATCAGCTATACTCCAATAAAAATTAATTTAAAAATTATAAGAACCCCACTGAGTACTGTCCTTGGGTAAATAACAATAACTAAATGGTTTCACTTTTTTTAAATTTATTTTATTGAAGTACAGTTAATTTACAATGTTGTGTTAATTTCTACTGTACAGCAAAGTGATTCAGTTATACATAAATATATATATATATATACTTTTTCATATTACTTTCCATTATGGTTTGTCTCAGGATAGTGACTATAATTCCCTGTGTGATACAGTAGGACCTTGTCGTTTATCCATTCTATATATAATAGTTTGCATCTGCTAATCCCAAACTCCCAATCCATCCCTCCCCTACCCCCCTCTCCCCCTTGGCAACCACAAGTCTGTTCTCTATGTCTGTGAGTCTGTTTCAGTTTTGTAGATAAGTTCATTTGTGTCATATTTTAGATTCCACATATAACTGATATCATATAGTATTTGTCTTTCTCTCTCTGACTTACTTCACTCAGTATGATGATCTCTAGGTCCATCCATGTTGCTGCAAATGGCATTATTTCATTCTTTTATGGCTGAGTAGTATTCCATTGTGTGTATGTACCACAACTTCTTTACCCATTCATCTGTGGATGGACATTTAGGTTGCATCCAGTAAAATTCATCAGATGGCCACTGCTAACTCAAGTTCACTATCTAAATATGCTTCAAGTCTAACAATCTTGTCTGGCTGTCCTCTGGACTAAAAAAATGGGTATCTAACTGTTAATCTTTGTTTTTCTTTTATTTTCACAGAAACTCCCTCCAGTAAATGTTTGATTCTAGCACCATCCAGCAAATATCCTCTACCACCAAGTCCCAACAGAAGATCCAGCTGGTTCTTAATGTACAAAAAGAACTGAACAAGAAAATGGGCTTATATTGTTCAGAAAAAATAAGAATGTATCTTCTTTCCTTGAACAAGAGGGGGCACTGGCAAATATTTTTTTCCTTGACCAAATTTTAATTAGCCTCCTGAAACTTCTCCTGGGCCCATCTGTGCACTTTCTAGTTTTAGCAAGAACCTTGCAAAATCAGTTTAACCAGAACCCTCACCCTCAATATGTGATCATTCTCAATTTCTGATTATGTTCCTCATCCTCCACCATCCCCCAGGTTATGTCTGATTGTCCCTTACCCCTGATGTTTCCTCACAGTAGTTTTCTATCCACTGACTTCTTCTTGACTATAAATACCCACTTGTCTACCCTGTGTTTGGAATTGAACTAAATCTCTGTTCCCCATTGCAAAATCCCATTGTAGTTGTTATTATACCTATCTCAATGGTCCTGAATAAAGTCTGCCTTACTATCTTTAACAAGTGTCACTGAACATTATTTTCTTTAATAGTTATCAAGACACCTTGCTTGGTATTTTTAAACTGACCTGGGATTGCCTTCCTCCCTCCTTCATTGTTGTAACTCTTTTATAGGGCTAGTCAGTAATAACTTGCATTTCCTTTTGTCTTAGATCCATTGTCCTGTCTGCTTTTGTGATGAGGATACAGTGAAGTAGTTAGAATGCATTCCTTCACATTTGTCCAATTGGATATACTGAACTTATATAAAATCAATATTTGGTATGCCAATGAACGTTAAAAACCCACACTTATATTCCTTTAGTTTTATTGTAGAGTTTGAGGAAAGTATTACACTTTTTCTTTAAAATGTAACTTTTAAAAACATGAGTGACTATCATGTCTGTCTTCTGAAAAAATATATTTATTTTATAATGCTATCTCACTATCACTTTTATGCTCCTCTTAATTTTTTTTCACCACCTCTCCTGCCTTATCAAACACACATCATATATTGTCTTCTTCCTTTAGGAAACATTTATAGACAGGTAGCAGGAAACTAAGACCAGGAAATGAAATCCAGCCTGCCATCTGTTTTCATAAATAAAGGTTTATTGGGACACAGCCACATACCTTCATTTATATGTTGTCTACAACTACTTTTGCTACAAAGACAGCTGAGTAGTTGTGACTGAGACCATATAGACTGCAAACCTTAAAATACCTACTATTTGCTTATTTTTAAAAGCTTTCCAAACCTATTATAGAATATTGAGATATTTTGAAATCTTCTTTATCTCTATCCAAGAATATCTTTGTAAATGATTTTTACATTGCATAATTTTATTGAGCTGCTTCTTTTCCTTTTTAAAATTTAACAGAACATCACTATGTAAGAACAACACTAGAAAGATTAAACTTTAAGAATTATGATAATGCCTACCTAGGGTTGCTTTAAGAATTAAAGATAAACAAATGTGAAATCTCTAGAGCATAAAGGTTAGATTATCATGAACCTAGAGATAAAATAAGGTCTTCCACTGGAGAGGAATTTATACTGTAAATGGGAGAGTAAAGCACCCTTGTGGGATCTTTAAGGATTATTCCAAATTGGTCATGAAAATTACACTCAGAAAAGAATATAAAAGTAAAGGATTTATTATACTCACAGGTCCAGGAAGAGAGAGGTGTGGCAAATCACACAAGTTATGAGGGGTGTGCCAAAGGATTGGGCTCAACCAAGCAGATAGGGAGCTGAGAGAGAGTAAATACTACTGGGCAAGTGCCTTTATTAAGGGACGGGGTGGAGTATACAAGCAAAAGGCATGAGGGGATTTCATTGGTGCATTTGTATGCCCCTAGATCACAGGCAGGGCAGGGCAAAAAGGGGAACTTGTAGCTAGAACCAGCCTTGGGGCACCTGGACATCTAGGAGAAGTGCTTATAGTCTGATGTTGAGGAATCAGGAAAATACGAAGTTCTAAAAATTTACAAAATCAAAAACAAATGGTACCTAATGAAACTTAAAAGCTTTTGCACAGCAAAGGAAACCATAAACAAGACAAAAAGTCAACCCTCAGAATGGGAGAAAATATTTGCAAATGAAGCAACTGACAAAGGATTAATCTCCAAAATTTACAAGCAGCACATCCAGCTCAATAACAGAAAAACAAACAACCCAATCCAAAAATGGGCAGAAGACCTAAATAGACATTTCTCCAAAGAAGATATACAGATTGCCAACAAACACATGAAAGAATGCTCAACATCATTAATCATTAGAGAAATGCAAATCAAAACTACAATGAGATATCATCTCACACCGGCCAGAATGGCCATCATCAAAAAATCTACAAACAATAAATGTTGGAGAGGGTGTGGAGAAAAGGGAACGCTTTTGGACTGTTGGTGGGAATGTAAATTGATACAGACACTATGGAGAGCAGTATGGAGGTTCCTTAAAAAACTAAAAATAAAACTACCATACGACCCAGCAATCCCTCTACTGGGCATATACACTGAGAAAGCCATAATTCAAAAGGAGTCATGTACCACAATGTTCATTGCAGCTCTATTTACAATAGCCAGGACATGGAAGCAACCTAAGTGTCCATCAACAGATGAATGGATAAAGAAGATGTGGCACATATATACAATGGAATATTACTCAGCCATAAAAAGAAACGAAATTGAGTTATTTGTAGTGAGGTGGATGGACCTAGAGTCTGTCATACAGAGTGAAGTAAGTCAGAAAGAGAAAAACAAATACCGTATGCTAACACATATATATGGAATCTAAGAAGAAAAAAAAAAGGTCATGAAGTACCTAGGGGTAAGACGGGAATAAAGACACAGACCTACTAGAACATGGACTTGAGGATATGGGGAGGCGGAAGGGTAAGCTGTGACAAAGTGATAGAGTGGCATGGACATATATACACTACCAAACGTAAAATAGATAGCTAGTGGGAAGCAGTCCATAGCACACGGAGATCAGCTAGGTGCTTTGTGACCACCTAGAGGGGTGGGATAGGGAGGGTGGGAGGGAGACCCAAATGGAGGGAGATATGTGGATATATGTATATGTTTAGCTGATTCACTTTGTTATAAAGCAGAAACTGATACACCATTGTAAAGCAATTATACTCCAATAAAGATGTTAAAAAAATTTTACAATATCAAAATTGGAAACTTTGGAAAAACAAATAATTTCACTGTAGGAAAGAAATACAGAAGAGGTCTAGGCCTACCCACCTAGAGTTTCCATTCAGTCTTTCTTAGCAATGTGACTGGGTGGTGAAAGAGGATGGGCTGTATTATAGAAAAAAACTATTCATTCACGCCACTTGTTAGGGACTGTAAGGCAGATTTTTTCAGGGCCATTAAGAGGTATAGGGACCACTGCAATGGGATCTTGCAGTAGAGGAGAAAATAAAACAAGGAAAACTGAGAAGTTATAACTAAGGAGTGGGTTAGGGGTCTATGCATGGAAAATTACTAAGAGAAAACATCAGGGGTGAGGGGAAATTCTGACTAAACTGACCTAACAGGATTCCTAGTGAAGCCAGGTGAGGGTGCTATCACCTGAGGTATGGTGGAGGATGAGGAACCCAATTCGATATTGAGGGTGATCACATATCAAGAATGGGGGATTCTAGCTAAACATACTTAGCAAGATTCTTGCTAACATTGACAATGCAGAGATGAACACAGAAGCCCAAAAGTCAGGGCCTAGTTGAGAAGAGAGTCAAAAGAGCCTGAGTAGAGTTTGGTCAAGGAGTTTTGTCAGTCCCTTCTCTTGTTCAAGGAAAGAAAAGACATTCTTCTTTCCTCTGAACAATATAACTCCATTTCTTATACAGTTGTCTTTTGTTCATTAAGGGTGAGCTGAATTATTTGTTGAAACTTGATAGTAGAGGTGTTTGCTGGACGGTTCAGTCAGGCATTTAGTGAGGGGAGAGTCTATGAAAATAAAAGGAAAACAAAGATTAATATTTGGGAGCCCAGTTGCTGAGTGCAGAGGGCAGCCTGTAGAGATTTCTAGACTTGAGATGGAAGCATGTTTAGATGATAGAGTTAAGAATGGCAGTGGCAATCTGATGATAAATTTCTTGATTTACAGTTTGAATGTCTTTGGTGATAGCAGAGATATCAGTGTCTCAGCCATGGTTATTTCTAGGAGCAGAGCATGGAAGTACCTAGCTTCAGCTCAAATGAGCTTCTTTCAGATAGTTCTTATAAGGGTCTGAGTGGGCAGGTTTCAGTTATCAGTGGTGTTAAGTCAAGAAGATGGGAGAAAAATGTAAACATTAATTTAGGGAGTTGTAGCCAGAGACTGGAGGAAACTAGAAGAACTGAGAACCCACAAGGGTGTGATATAGTTTTACATTGAAATAAAATTTCTCTATATAGTCACTCCCTTTTGATTTTTGTTTACAGAATAAGTCCAGTCTCATGGGATTTGGCCTGATTATTTGCATAAGTGTAGCAAGAATGTCAATTGATAACATAGGCCTTTTTGAGTTTGCTTTAATGGAACGTTTATAAGGAATCTCAAAATAGACTTTTAAAAAGCCTCTTGAGTGTACGAAGCCAAGCCAAGAATTAACCACCAGATTTCACCTTCATTACCTATAGATTTGAGTGAATTCTTCTCTTCCTGAAGTTCCCATCATGCCTTATGTTTTGTATGTCTTCCAGAAAGTAACCTTCCTCACTCACCTATAAGGCTGCGAACACTGTAAGTCAGGTACCCAGACAGTTTTCCAAGAGTCATTGGCTCCATAATATTAACCTTGGTTCCTTAAAGCTGTCGTCATATCTAATTCTATTCATCATTCTCAAATATGACATTTCAGTGAAAGTTTTGATAATATAAACAATGTTTCCAATTATGTCCTGTTACAAGGAGAACTGGCTTTTCTTGAACTTATGCAAATAAATATATTGCCATGAAAGTAAGAACACTCAGTATGGGTTTCTGAATTCTGGAAGGATCAGGTAAGGAGAAAAGATAAATGTTTCTTTTTTATATGCATGCACTTTCAGAAAAGCATCTGAGTAAAACAAAAACTATCTTTGGATGACAACAAAGCATTTTTTTAAAAATTATTTATTTTGGTTGCATTGTGTCTTTGTTGCTGCATGCGGGCTTTCTCTAGCTGCGGTGAGCAGGGGTTACTCTTCATTGCGGTGCGCAGGCTTCTCATTGAGGTGGCTTCTTCTGTTAGAGAGCATGGGCTCTAGGGCGTGTGGGCTTCAGTAGTTATGGCACACGGGCTCAGTAGTTGTGGCTCGCAGGCTCTAGGGCACAGGCTCAGTAGTTGTGGCACATGGGCTTAGTTGATCTGCTGCATGTGGGATCTTCCCTGACCAGGGCTCGAACCCATGTCCCCTGCATTGGCAGGCAGATTCTTAACCACTGTGCCACCAGGGAAGCCCAACAAAGCATTTTAATACATGTCTATGGTTAAATATCTAATGAAAATTCATTAGACAAGAAAATTTAGTTATTTTTTGACATATTAAGATAAAAACTGGAATTATTACTGAAAGCATTACATGAGGGAATATGATGGATAACAAGGGTATGACATATGTCTATGAACTTCATACATTTTCTGAAATATTTATACTAATAACATTTACTATATGTATAATCTAGGGTAGTTTAAGTGTCTCTACTTACTTGAAAATGCGTTCCATTCAATTTAATACATCAAATTAGCCCAAATACTTTTTAAGATTTCTTAAAAGATAAAAAGAACAAATCCTTTGAGATTTTTCAGGGACCTTCAGGGAAATCTTAAAGCCAGTTTGAGAGGAAGAAAATTTCATTAACATTTCCTTTTGAGAGGTTGTCAAAAAAGTCAGAAGGTTTGAACATCTGATTAAGTTGGTTCACAGATCACTATGAAACAATACTTCAGTTCTATTAAACAAACTAGAACATGATAAAGATGAACATAAAGTGGAGGAAATTATTCTGTTGAAATTAAGATTCCTTCTTTCCTAAGCAGTTTATTTAAAAGGTAAAGAAAAACGGTTTACAATCTCTTATTAAGAAAACACCAATAATCCAATAAAACTTAGTCATTCTACTTTTGCATCAGTACACTTTTGATACTAAAGTTCATTTTTAAAAATCTATAAATCAATGCATTCAAATCTTTAAACAGCTTGACCACACATAAAATTCCATTTCCAAGATTCCTTTCCACAAACTTTGTACAACTTTGAAAGAATATTCACTGGGTTTTTCCCCCTATATATATATATTTTTTCTTATTCTGGAAAGCAAGTCATGCTACTTAAGAATAAAGCAACAGAAAACCTAGGGAACTTCAAGATGGCAGAAGAGTAAGATGCAGAGATCAACTTCCTCTCCACAAATACATCAGAAATACATATACATGTGGGACAGCTCCTACAGAGCACCTACTAAACGCTGGCAGAAGACCTCAGACCTCCCAAAAGGCAAGAAACTCCCCACGTACCTGAGTAGGGCAAAAGAAAAAAGAAAAAACAGAGACAAACGAATAGGGACGGGACCTGCACCAGTTGGGGGGAGCTGTGAAGGAGGAAATGTTTCCACACACTAGGAAGCCCCTTCACGGGCAGAGACTGTGGGTGGCGGAAGCGAGGCGCTTCAGAGCCACGGGGGAGAATGCAGCGACAGGGGTGCGGAGGGCAAAGCAGACAGATTCCCGCACAGAGGATCGCTGCCGACAAGAATTCACCAGCCCGAGAGGCTTGTCTGCTCACCCGCCGGGACGGGTGGGGCCTTGGAGCTGAGGCTCCAGTTTCGGAGGTCAGATCCCAGGGAGAGGACTGGGGTTGGCTGCGTGAACACAGCATGAAGGGGGCTAGTGCGCCACAGCTAGCCAGGAGGGAGTTCGGGAAAAAGTCTGGAGCTGCTGAAGAGGCAAGAGACTTTTTCTTGCCACTTTGTTTCCTGGTGCGAGACGAGAGGGGATTAACAGTGCCTCTTAAAGGAGCTCCAGAGATGGGAGTGAGCCGCGGCTATCAGCGCGGACCCCAAAGACGGGCATGGGACGCTAAGGCTGCTACTGCAGCCACCAAGAAGCCTGCGTGCAAGCACAGGTCAGTATCCACACCACCCCTCCCGGGAACCTCTGCAGCCTGCCACTGCCAGGGTCCCATGACCCAAGGAAAACTTCCCCGGGAGAACCCACGGCGCACCTCAGGCTGCTGCAACGTCACACAGGCCTCTGTCCCCGCAGGCTTGCCCCGCATCCGTACCCCTCCCTCAACCCCACTGAGTGAGCCAGAGCCCCAGAATCATCTGCTTCTTTAACCCTGTCCTGTCTGAGCGAAGAACAGACGCCCTCAGGCAACCTACACACAGAAGCAGGTCCAAATCCAAAGCTGAACTCTGGGAGCTGTGCGAACAAAGAGAAAGGAAAATTTTTCCCAGCAAGCTCGGGAGCACAAGATTAAATCTCCACAATCAACTTGATGTGCCCTGCATCTGCATAATACCTAAATAGACAACGAATCATCCCAACATGAGGAGGTGGACTTAGGGAGGAAAGATATATATATATATTTTTTCCCTTTCTCTCTTTTTGTGAGTGTGTATGTGTATGCTTCTGTGTGTGATTTTGTCTGTATAGATTTACTTTAACCATTTGCTCTAGGGTTCTGTCTGTCCGGTGTTTTTGTTTTTGTTTTTGTTTTTTTATTATTTCTTTAAAAATTGTAATAATTATTTTTATTATTTATTTCAATAACTAACTTTATTTAATTTAATTTAATTTTATCTTCTTCTTTCTTTCTTTCTTTCTTTTCTCGCTTTTATTCTGAGGCGTGAGGATGACAGGCTCTTGCTGCTCCAGAGAGGCGTCAGGTCTGTGCCATTGAGGAGGGAGAGCCAAGTTCAGGAAACTGATTCAGAAGAGACCTCCCAGCTCCATGTAATATCAAGTGGCAAAAATCTCCCAGATATCTCCATCTCAAGGCCAAGGCCCAGCTCAACTCAATGACCAGCAAGCTACAGTGCTGGACACCCTATGCCAAACAACTAGCAAGACAGGAACACAACTATATCCATTAGCACAGAGGCTGCCTAAAATAACTAAAAGTTCACAGACACCCCAGAACACACCACCAGACGTACACATACTCACCAGAATGACAAAATCCAGCCTAACCCACCAGAACACAGGCTCTAGTCCTCTGTACCAGGAAGCCTACACAACCCACTGAACCAAGCTTAGCCACTGTGGACAGACACAAGAAACAATGGGAACTACAAACCTGCAGCCTGTGAAAAGGAGACCCCAAACACAGTAAGATAAGCAAAATGAGAAGACAGAGAAACACACAGCAGATGAAGGAGCAAGGCAAAAACTCACCAGACCTAACAAATGAAGAGGAAATAGGCAGTCTACCTGAAAAAGAATTCAGAATAATGATAGTAAAGATGATCCAAAATCTTGGAAATAGAATGGACAAAATGCAAGAAACATTTAACAAGGACCTAGAAGAACTAAAGAGTAAACAAGCAATGATGAACAACACAATAAATGAAATTAAAAATAATCTAGACAGGATCAATAGCAGAATAACTGAGGCAGAAGAACGGATAAGTGACCTGGTAGATAAAATAATGGAAATAGCTACTGCAGAGCAGAATAAAGAAGAAAGAAGGAAAATAATTGAGGACAGTCTCAGAGACCTCTGGGACAACATTAAATGCACCAACATTTGAATTATAGGGGTCCCAGAAGAAGAAGAGGAAAAGAAACAGATTGAGAAAATATCAGAAGAGATTACATTTGAACATTTCCCTAATATGGGAAAGGAAATAGTTAATCAAGTCCAGGAAGCACAGAGAGTCCCATACAGGATAAATCCAAGGAGAAACACGCCAAGACACATATTAATCAAACTATCAAAAATTAAATACAAAGAGTAAATATTAAAAGCTGCAAGGGAAAAACAACAAATAACACAGAAGGAAATCCCCATAAGGTTAACAGCTGATCTTTCCACAGAAACTCTGCAAGCCAGAAGGGAGTGGGAGGACATACGGAAAGTGATGAAGGAGAAAAACCTACAACCAAGATTACTCTACCTAGCAAGGATTTCATTCACATTTGACAGAGAAATTAAAACATTTACAGGCAAGCAAAAGCTAAGAGAATTCAGCACCATCAAACCAGCTTTACAACAAATGCTAAAGGAACTCCTCTAGGCAGGAAACACAAGAGAAGGAAAAGAGCTACAATAACAAACCCAAAACAATTAAGAAAATGGTAATAGGAACATACATATCCATACTACCTTAAATGTAAATGGATTAAATGCTCCAACCAAAAGACATAGATTGGCTGAATGGACACCAAAACAAGACCCGTATATAGGCTGTCTACAAGAGACCCACCTCAGATATAGGGACACATACAGACTGAAAGTGAAGGGATGGAAAAAGATATTCCATGGAAAATGGAAATCAAAAGAAAGCTGAAGTAGCAATTCTCATATCAGACAAAATAGATTTTAAAACAAAGACTATTACAAGAGACAAAGAAGGACAGTACAAAATGATCAAGGGATCAACCCAAAGAACAGGTATAACAGTTGTAAATATTTATACACCCAATATAGGAGCACCTCAATACATAAGGCACTTGGTAAGAGCCAGAAAAGGGGTAATCGACAGTAACACAAACAGTAACGGACATTAACACCCTAATTTAACAATGGACAGATCATCCAAATTGAATATAACTAAGGAAACACAAGCTTGAAATGATACATTAAACATGATGGACTTAACTGATATTTATAGGACATTCCATCCAAAAACAACAGAATACACATTCTTCTCAAGTGCTCCTGGAACATTCTCCAGGATAGGTCATATCTTGGGTCACAAATCAAGCCTTGGTAAATTAAAAAAAAACTGAAATCGTATCAAGTATCTTTTCCTACCACAACGCTATGAGACTACATATCAATTACAGGAAAAAATCTGTAGACAATACAAACACATGGAGGCTAAACAATACACTACTTAATAACCAAGAGATCACTGAAGAAATCAACAAGGAAATCAAAAAGTACCTGGAAACAAATGACAATGAAAACGCGACGACCCAAAACCTATGGGATGCAACAAAAGCAGTTCCAAGAGGTAACTTTATAGCAGAACAATCTTACCTTAGGAAACAAGAAACATCTCAAGTAAACAACCTAACCTTACACCTAAAGCAATTAGAGAAAGAAGAACAAAAACACCCCAAAGGTAGCAGAAGGAAAGAAATAATAAAGATCAAATCAGAAATAAAGAAAAAGAAATGAAGGAAACAATAGCAAAGATCAATAAAATTAAAAGCTGGTTCTTTGAGAAGATAAACAAAATTGATAAACCATTAGACAGACTCATCAAGAAAAAACGTGAGAAGACTCAAATAAATAGAATTAGAAATGAAAAAGGAAAAGTAACAACTGACACTGCAGAAATACAAAGGATCATGAGCGATTACTACAAGCAACTCTATGCCAATAAAATGGACAACCTGGAAGAAATGGACAAATTCTTACAAATGCACAACGTTCTGAGGCTGAACCAGGAAGAAATAAAAAATATGAACAGACCAATCACAAGCACTGATATTGAAACTGTAATTAAAAACCATCCAACAAACAAAAGCCCAGGACCAGATGGCTTCCCAGGCGAATTCTATCAAACATTTAGAGAATAGCTAACGCCTATGCTTCTCAAACTCTTCCAAAATATAGCAGAGGGAGGAACACTCCCAAACTAATTCTACGAGGCCACCATCACCCTGATACCAAAACCAGACAAAGATGTCACAAAGAAAGAAAACTACAGGCCAATATCACTGATGAACATAGATGCAAAAATCCTCAACAAACTACTAGCAAATAGAATCCAACAGCACATTAAAAGGCTCATACACCATGATAAAGTGGGGTTTATCCCAGGAATGCAAGGATTTTCCAATATATGAAAATCAATCAACGTGATACACCATATTAACAAATTGAAGGAGAAAAACCATATGATCATCTCAATAGATGCAGAGAAAGCTTTCTACAAAATTCAACACCCATTTATGATAAAAACCCTCCAGAAAGTAGGCACAGAGGGAACTTACCTCAACATAATTAAGGCCATATATTGACAAACCCACAGCCAACATCGTCCTCAATGGTGAAAATCGGAAACCATTTCCACTAAGATCTGAAAGAGACAAGGTTACCCACTCTCACCACTATTATTCTACATAGTTTTGGAAGTTTTAGTCACGGTGATCCAAGAAGAAAAAGAAATAAAAGGAACCCAGATTGGAAAAGAAGAAGTAAAGCTTTCACTCTTCACAGATGACATGATACTATACATAGAGAATCCTAAAGATGCTACCAGAAAACTACTAGAGCTAATCAATGAATTTGGTAAAGTAGCAGGATACAAAATTAATGCACAGAAATCTCTTGCATTCCTATACACTAATGATGAAAAATCTGAAAGTGAAATTAAGAAAACACTCCCATTTACCATTGCAACAAAAAGAATAAAATATCTAGGAATAAACCTACCCAAGGAGACAAAAGACCTGTATGCAGAAAATTATAAGACACTGATGAAAGAAATTAAAGATGATACAAATAGATGGAGAGATATACCATGTTCTTGGATTGGAAGAATCAACATTTGGAGAGATATACCATGTACTTGGATTGGAAGAATCAACATTTGAAAGTGACTCTACTATCCAAAGCAATCTACAGATTCAATGCAATCCCTATCAAACTACCACTGGCATTTTTCACAGAACTAGAACAAAAAATTTCACAATATGTATGGAAACAGAAAAGACCCCAAATAGCCAAAGAAATCTTGAGAAAGAAAACGGAGCTGGAGGAATCAGGCTTCCTGACTTCATACTATACTACAAAGCTACAGTAATCAAGACAGTATGGTACTGGCACACAAACAGAAATATAGATCAATGGAACAGGATAGAAAGCCCAGAGATAAACCCACGCACATATGGTCACCTTATCTTTGATAAAGGAGGCAAGAATATACAGTGGAGAAAAGACAGCCTCTTCAATAAGTAGCACTGGGAAAACAGGACAGCTACATGTAAAAGAATGCAATTAGAACACTCTCTAACACCACACACACAAATAAACTCAAAATGGATTAAAGACCTAAATGTAAGGCCAGACACTGTCAAACTCTTAGAGGAAAACCTAGGCTGAACACTCTATGACATAAACCACAGCAAGATCCTTTCTGATCCACCTCCTAGAGAAATGGAAATATAAACAAATGGGACCTAATGAAACTTAAAAGCTTTTGCACAGCAGAAGGAACCATAACAAGAGAAGAAGAAAACCTTCATGATGGGAGAAAATATTTGCAAATGAAGCAACTGACAAAGAGTTAATCTCCAAATTTTACAAGCAGCTCATGCAGCTGAATATGAAAAAACAAACAACCCAGTCCAAAAATGGGCGGAAGACCTAAATAGACGTTGCTCCAAAGAAGATATATGGATTGCCAACAAACACATGATAGAGTGCTCAGCATCATTAATCATTAGAGAAATGCAAATCAAATCTACAATGAGATATCATCTCACACCTTTCAGAATGGCCCTCATAAAAAAATCTACAAACAATAAATGCTGGAGAGGGTATGGAGAAAAGGGAACCCTCTTGCACTGTTGGTCAGAATGTAAATTGATACAGCCACTATGGAGAACAGTATGGAGGTTCCTTAAAAAACTAAAAATAGAACGATCTTGCGACCCAGCAATCCCACTACTGGGCATAACCTGAGAAAACCATAATTCAAAAAGAGTCATGTACCAAAATGTTCATTGCAGCTCTATTTACAATAGCCAGGACACGAAAGCAATCTAAGTGTCCATTGACAGATGAATGGATAAAGAAGATTTGGCACATATATACAATGGAATATTACTCAGCCATAAAAAGAAACGAAATGGAGTTATTTGTAGTGAGGTGGATGGACCTATAGTCTGTCATACAGAGTGAAGTAAGTCAGAAAGAGAAAAACAAATACCGTATGCTAACACATATATATGGAATCTACAAAAAAAAGAAAAAGAAATGGTCGTGAAGAACCTAAGGGCAAGACAGGAATAATGACACAGACTTACTAGATAATAGACTTGAAGATAAGGGGAGGGAGAAGGGTAAGGTGGGACAAAGTGAGAGAGTGGCATGTACATATGTACACTACCACACATAAAATGTATAGCTACTGGGAAGCAGCCGCAAAGCACAGGGAGATCAGCTCAGTGCTTTGTGACCACCTAGAAGGGTGGGATAGGGAGGGTGTGAGGGAGGGAGACACATGAAGGAAGAGATATGGGGTCATATGTATATGTATAATTGATTCACTTTGTTATAAAGCAGAAACTAACACACCATTGTAAAGCAATTATACTCCAATAAAGATGTTTAAAAGAAAAACAGTAAAGCAAACAGACAAAAATGATTAAAAGAGATAAAAAGGAAAAAACACAGAACAAAAGAAGAATAAAATAAAAATAGAAATATAAAAAAATTAAAAATATATTTAAAAAAAGAAGAAAGAACACAGAACAACAGAAAAGCAAAGTAAAACTAGAACTATACCAAAATATAAAATATGTTAAAATATCTCCAAAGACTAAGTAAAAATAAATATAAAAATAAACAACATCAACAACAGCAACAAAGAACCAAAACAAAACAAAAAGCAGAACCAACAACAGAAGCAATCAAAACCTAATGAGAATAATAGTAATAATAATATTTTCATTGGGTCTCAGCTGTCAGTGTCCTTGCCTCTGCCATTAGCCACATCCCACCTCTGCCTCCCCAGAAGTCCCTCCAATGCTTTTAGGCTGGTATCTGGAAACACTGTAGGCCCTGTGGGGACAGCTCACACTCTGATCTGGCCCCACTCTTGAGTGTGCTTTTCCCCAGCTGCCAGAGCTAGACCGTTTTCATTTGTGGGAACACTCATTGTCCATACAGATATTACATAGATGCAGGGTCTACCTAGCTGATTGTGGGGATTTAATTTGCAGCTTGTGTAACTGACAGAAAAATTTTTGATTCTCTTCCTTTGTTGTCCAGTCCCTGGGGCTCAGCTGTGGTTTTATCCCCCACCTCTGCATGTGGTCCACCCACAGGAGTCTGCTCCTGAGGCTGTCCTGGAGCTCTTGGGTCTTTTGCAGTGAGAACATGGTGAGGAGGTGGCAGGGCTGCTTGGATCACGGGAGCCCCCAGTAGTGCCAGGTGCACAGGAAAGCCAGCAGCCATGGGCGCAAGAGTTATGGCCCTAGTGGGAGCCTTTTCTATCACCCAGTAGCAGGCTCATGAGGGTCAGCCCTGGCAGGGCTTTTTCTATTTCCTGGCAGCAGGCACCAGTGTGTGTGGAGAGAGAGGTTACAATGATAGCTCCACCCCCAGACTGTGACTCAGCAGTAGTGCCTTACTTCCATGACAGTCCAGTTTTCTTACATAGGTATTCCCTGTTGCGGATTTCCTCCCTCCTGTCCCTGCAGCCCCTCTCCCTGCAGCCAACAGCAGTCGTCGCCCTGGATTTGCTCTCTGATACCCATGCTCCAGCTCCCAGTCCCTGTGTGCACTGGTGGACACATGTCCCCGTCCAGGATGTTTACAGATCATCTGTATAGTTTTCACTCTCTCCTGTATACCACAGATTGGTCGCTTTACCCTCCTCCGACAGCCTCAAATGCATCCCTTCTGTCGCAACTGATTTCCCTGTCAGTGAGGGAGCTTCCGCAGATGTGGGAATCTCTCCCCTGTTTCAGCTCCCCACTGCCGGGGTGCAGGTCCTGTCCTCATTTCTCTCCTCCTCCTCCCTTCTTTCTTTTGTCCTACCCAGTTATGTGGGGATCTTTATAGTCCTTTCTAGTGTCCAAGGTCTTACGCTAGTGTTTCGCAAGTATTCTGTGAGAATCGTTGCATCTGAAGGTGCATTCTTGATGCATGGAGAGAGATGAATTGCACGTCCTCCTACTCCTCTGCCATCTTGGAAGCCCAGTGTTTCCTTGATTTCTATTTCAGATATTTTGTTGTTAGTGTATAGGAATGCAAGAGATTTCTGTGTATTAACTTTGCACCCTGTAACTTTACCAGATTCACTGATGAGCTCTAGTAGTTTTCTGGTAGCACCTGTAGGATTTTCTATGTATTGTATCATGACATCTGCAAACAATGACAATTTTACTTCTTCTTTTCCTATTTAGATTCCTTTTATTTCTTTTTCTTCGCTGGCTGCTGTGGCTAGGATTTCCAAAACTATGTTGAATAATAGTGGTGAGAGTGTACACCTTTGTATTTTTCCTGATTTTAGAGGAAATGCTTTCAGTTTTTCACCATTGAGAATAATGTTTGCTGTGGGTTTGTCATGTATGGACTTTAATATGTGGAGTTATGTTCCCTCTATGTCCACTTTTCAGAGAGTTTTTGAAATCATAAATCAGTGTTGAATTTTGTCAAAAGCTTTTTCTTCATCTATTGAGATGATAATATGGTTTTTATTCTTCAATTTGTTAATACGGTGTATCACACTGATTGAATTGCATATATAGAAGAATCCTTGCATCCCTGGGATAAATCCCACTTGATCATGGTGTATGATCCTTTTAATGTGTTGTTTCATTCTGTTTGCTAGTATTTTGTTGAGGATTTTTGCGTCTAAGTTCATCAGTGATATTGGCCTGTAATTTTCTTTTTTTTGTGATATCTTTGTTTGGGTTTGGTATCAGGGTAAAGGTGGCCTCATAGAATGAGTTCGGGAGTGTTCCTCCCTCTGCAATTAATTGGAAGAGTTTGAGAAGGTTAGGTGTTAACACTTCTCTAAATGTTTGATAGAATTCACCTGTGAAGCCTGGACTTCTGTTTGTTGGAAGATTTTTAATCCCAGTTTCAATTTCATTACTTGTGATTCATCTGTTCATATTTTCTATTTCTTCCTGGTTCAGTCTTGGAAGGTTGTATCTTTCTAAGAATTTGTCCATTTCTTCCAGGTTATCCATTTCATTGGCATAGAGTTGCTTGCAGTAGTCTCTTATGATCTTTTGTATTTCTGCAGTGTCAGTTGTAACATCTCCTTTTTCATTTCTAATTTTAGTCCTCTCCCTTTTTTTCTTGATGAGTATGGCTAAAGCTTTGTCATCTTTATTTATTTTGTCAAAGAACCAGCTCTTAGTTTTATTGATCTTTTCTATTATTTTCTTCATTTCTACTTCACTTATTTATGGTCTGATCTTTATGATTTCTTTCCTTCTACTAACTTTGGGTTTTGTTTGTTCTTTTTCTCTAGTTGCTTTAGGTGTAAAATTAGGTTGTTTACTCGAGATTTTTCTTGTTTTTTTTTTTTTTGAGGGGTAGGCAAAACACATTTTATTAATCCAAAAGCCCTGATCTTGTGCTTCAAATCTCAGAGCAATATGCAAAACAAAATTACACAGTATGTTCATTCAATTCACATTTGAGACTGTAGCATTTCTGAAAATCTGGTATTAGCTTTCAAAATTTCATATTAGTAAAGTGTCTGCCTCAGGGAGGGGAGAGTATCGCTCAACTACTTCCCTAGGAGTTGTGAGTGTCTCAATGGTTGGCTCAAGATTGAAGCTGAGGATGTTGACGTTGCAAATCTTGTACGCTAAGCCTTGTGTCTTGAGGAGTATCTTTAATTGTGAAGGCTTTTGTGTAGGTGCAATAGAACATTTGGTTAACTCTGGTAATTGGAATAAGATGCATACTTTTGCTTAAGACCAATAGACTTCTTTTTGCTTTAATTGTGCTTTGGGAGACACATTCTGAATCTTGTGTATATTTGCTATTAAGCCCTGAGATATCTGGAAAAACATATAAGCACAGTCCTCAAAAAAACCACTCTCACACCAGCAGCCAATTGCAAACACCAAGGGTGTACAGAGCTTGTGCTAAACAGCACTTTACCATCTGTGTGGTTCACCTGGGGGATGGTCCGTACAGTGGATGCTGCACTCGAGGGTCCCTTCTCAGCAGGGTCTTTCTCCCTTTTCCTTTTCTTTCTCCAAGTCCTCCCCTGGGGTCATACTTTCTTCAGTGGTGCTCCTTGTAGTCAAGGTCAGAAACTCTAATTCTAAATTCCATCCTGGGAAAAGATTGAGGCTCTTCCTGGCTCAGGAATTTGAGGTTCTTTGGGGTAGACCATAATTTTTTTTTAAACATCTTTATTGAAGTATAATTGCTTTACAATGGTGTGTTAGTTTCTGCTTTATAACAAAGTGAATCAGTTATACATATACATATGTTCCCATATCTCTTCCCTCTTGTGTCTCACTCCCTCGCACCCTCCCAATCCCACCCCAGTAGGAGGTCAAAAGCACCGAGCTGATCTCCCTGTGCTATGCGGCTGCTTCCCACTATCTTGTTTCTTGAGGTAGGATTGTATTGCTATAAACTTCCCTCTTAGAACTGCTTTTGCTGTGTCCCATAGGTTTTGGGTCGTCGTGTTTTCATTGTCATTTGTTTTTAGGTATTTTTTAATTTCTTCTCTGATTTCTTCAGTGATCTCTTTGTCACTTAGTACCATATGTTTAGCCTCCATGTGTTTGTGTTTTTTACAGTTTTTTTCCTGTAATTGATTTCTAATCCCATAGTGTTGTGGTCGGAAAAGATGCTTGATATGATTTCAATTTTCTTAAATTTACCAAGGCTTGATTTGTAACCCAAGATGTGATCTATCTTGGAGAGTAGTACACGTGCACTTGAGAAGAAAGTGTATTCTGTTGCTTTCGAATGAAATATCGTATATTATCATTTAAATCTATCTTGTCTAATATGTCATTTAAGGCTTGTGTTTCATTATTAATTTGTTGTCTAGATGATCTATCCATTGGTGTATGTGGAGTGTTAAATTCTCGCACTATTATTGTGTTACTGTCGATTTCCCCTTTTATGGATGTTAGCATTTGCCTTATGTATTGAAGTGCTCCTATGTTGGCTGAACAAATATTTACAATTGTTTCCTGGGGTCTCAGCTCTCAGTGTCCTTGTTCCCACTCTGAGTCACAGCCAAGCTCTGCCTCTCCATGTGTCCCTCCATAACCTCTAGGTAGGTCTCTGGTCCCCCTGTTGGCACTTTGCGGCAGCTCAGACTCTGATCTGGCCCAACTCCTGTATGTACTAGTCCCCAAAGTCCACAGCTGCTGGAGCTAGACAAGTTTCAGTTGTGGGAATGCTTTTTGTCAATTCAGATACTCCATAGATGCAGGGTTTACCAAGTCAATCACAGGGATTTCATCCAGCTGCACAGAAAGATTTTTTGTTCCACTTCTTTAGTCGCCCCACCCCTGTGGCTCAGTTGTGGTTTTAGACCCACCTCTGCATGTGGGCAACCACAGGAGTCTACCCCTGAGGATGCGCTGGAGCACTCAGGTTTGCCCCAGTGAGGACAGGGCACAGAGGTGGCATGACTGCCTGGGTCGTGGGGGCTCTGGAAGTGACAGGTGTGCGTGAAAGCCAGGGACCATGGGTCTGAGAGATCCCACCCTAGTGGGAGCCTTTTCTAGTACCCAGCAGCCACTTCAAGAAGTTCAGGCTTTGTGGGGGCATTCCTAGTGCCTGGCAGCAGGTGCTAGTAGGCCAGCCCTGGTGAGGGCTTTTCATAGCGCCTGGTGGGGCAGAGTGCTGGGGCATGCGGAAAGAGAGGCTGTAATGGTGGCTCCACCCTCTGCGCATCACTCAACCATGGCGCCTTGTTTCTATGGGAGTTTGGGTTTCCTCCACAAGCATTCCCAGTTGTGGATTTCCTCCCTCCCGTCCCCTCAGTCTGTCTCCAAGAGCAGTCCTCCCCCCAGGATTGCTCTCCAATCCCCACGTTCCAGCTGTCAGCACCAGTGTTCACTGGCAGACAAACGTCCCAGTCTGGAATGTGCAGGGGTGTGATACAGACCGTCTGTGTAGGTCTCACTCTGTCCTGTCTGCAACAGACTGGCCGCTTCATCTTCCTCCAACAGCCTCAGATGCTCCCCTTCTGTCCCAACTGATTTCCCCTTTGGTGAGGGGTTTTCCCCAGATGCAGAGACCTCTCCTCTGATTCAGCTCCCCCCAAGGGGCGCAGATACCATCCTGCTTCCTCTCCTCTTCTTTTTCCCTTCTTTCTTTTATCCTACCCAGTTATGTGGGTATCTTTCTCGTCCTTTCCAGTGCCCAAGGTCTTCTGCTAGTGTTCAGCTGGTGTTCTGTGAGAATCGTTCCATCTGTAGATGTATTCTTTTTTTTTTAAACATCTTTATTGGAGTATAATTGCTTTACAATGGTGTGTTAGTTTCTGCTTTATAACAAAGTGAATCAGTTATACATATACATATGTCCCCATATCTCTTCCCTCTTGTGTCTCCCTCCCTCCCACCCTCCCTATCCCACCCCTCTAGGTGGTCACAAAGCACTGAGCTGATCTCCCTGTGCTATGCAGCTGCTTCCCAGTAGCTATCTATTTTACGTTTGGTAGTGTATATATGTCCATGTCACTCTCTCACTTTGTCCCAGCTTACCCTTCCCCCTCCTCTATCCTCAAGTCCATTCTCTAGTAGGTCTGCAACTTTATTCCTGGCTTGCCCTTATGTTTTTCATGACCTTTTTTTTTTTTTGGTTCCATATATACGTGTTAGCATACGGTATTTGATTTTCTCTTTCTGACTTACTTCACTCTGTATGACAGTCTCTGGGTCCATCCACCTCACTACAAATAATTCAGTTTCTTTCGTTTTTATGGGTGAGTAATATTCCATTGCATATATGTGCCACATCTTCTTAACCCATTCATCTGTTGATGGACACTTAGGTTGCTTCCATGTCCTGGCTATTGTAAATAGAGGTGCAATGGACACTGTGGTACATGACTCTTTTGGCATTATGGTTTTCTCAGGGTATATGACCAGTAGTCGGATAGCTGGGTCATATGGTAGTTCTATTTTTAGTTTTTTAAGGAACCTCCATACTGTTCTCCATAGTGGCTGTATCAATTTACATTCCCACCAACAGTGCAAGAGTGTTCCCTTTTCTCCACACCTTCTCCAGCATTTATTGTTTCTAGATTTTTTGACGACGGCCATTCTGACTGGTGTGAGGAGATACCTCATTGTAGTTTGATTTGCATTTCTCTAATGATTAGTGCTGTTGAGCATCCTTTCATGTGTTTGTTGGCAACCTGTATATCTTCTTTGGAGCAATGTCTATGTAGGTCTTCTGCCCATTTTTAGATTGGGTTGTTTTTTTTTTCATATTGAGCTGCATGAGCTGCTTGTAAATTTTGGAGATTAATCCTTTGTCAGGTGCTTCATTTCCAAATGTTTTCTCCAATTCTGAGGGATGTCTTTTCACCTTGTTTATGGTTTCCTTTACTGTGCAAAAGCTTTTAAGTTTCATTAGGTCCCATTTGTTTATTTTTGTTTTTATTTCCATTTCTCTAGAAGATGGGTCAATAAGGATCTTTCTGTGATTTATATAATAGAGTGTTCTGCCTATGTTTTCCTCTAAGAGTTTTATAGTTTCTGGCATTAAATTTAGGTCTTTAATCCATTTTGAGTTTATTTTTGTGTATGGTGTTTGGGAGTGTTCTAATTCCATTCTTTTACATGTCGCTGTCCAGTTTTCCCAGCACCACTTATTGAAGATGCTGTCTTCTGTCCATTGTATATTCTTGCCTCCTTTTTCACAGATAAGGTGATCATATGTGCATGTGTTTATCTCTGGCCTTTCTATTCTGTTCCATTGATCTATATTTCTGTTTTTGTGCTAGTACCATAATGTCTTGATTACTGTAGCTTTGTAGTATAGTCTGTAAGCTGGGGGCCTGATTCCTCCAGCTTGATTTTTCTTTTTCAAGTTTCCTTTGGCTATTTGGGGTCTTCTGTGTTTCCATACAAATTGTGAATTTTTTTGTTCTAGTTCTTTGAAAAATGCCATTGGTAGTTTGATAGGGATTGCACTGAATCTCTATATTGCTTTGGGTAGCATAGTCCTTTTCAAAATGTTGATTCTTCCAATCCAAGAACATGGTATATCTCTCCATCTGTTTGTACCATCTTTAATTTCTTTCTCAGTGTCTTATAATTTTCTGCATACAGGTCTTTTGTCTCCTTTGGTAGGTTTATTCCTAGGTATTTTATTCTCTTTGTTGCAATGGTCTATGGAGTGTTTTCTAAATTTCTCTTTCAGATTTTTCATCATTAATGTACAGTAATGCAAGAGATTTCTGTGCATTAACTTTGTATCCTGCTACTTTACCAAATTCATTGATTAGCTCTAGAGTTTTCTGGTAGCATTTTTAGGATTCTCTATATATAGTATCATGTCATCTGCAAACAGTGACAGCTTTACTTCTTCTCTTCCAATTTAGATTCCCTTTATTTATTTTCTTCTTTGATTGCTGTGGCTAAAACTTCCTAAACTATGTTGAATAATAGTGGTGAGAGTGGAAAACTTTGTCTTCTTCCGCATCTTAGAGGAAATGTTTTCAGGTTTTCACCATTGAGTATGATGTTGGCTGTGCGTTTGTCATATATGGCCTTTATTACGTTGAGGAAAGTTCGCTCTATGCCTACTTTCTGCAGGACTTTTATCATAAATCAGTGTTGAATTTTGTCAAAAGCTTTCTCTGCATCTATTGAGATGATCATATGGTTTTTCTCCTTCAATTTGTTAATATGGTGTATCACGTTGATTGATTTACGTATACTGAAGAATCTTTGCATTCCTGGGATAAACCCCACTTGACTATGGTGTATGATCCTTTTAATGTGCTGTTGGATTCTGTTTGCTAGTATTTTGTTGAGGATTTTTGCATCTCTGTTCTTCAGTGATATTGAGCTGTAGTTTTCTTTCTTTGTGACATCTTTGTCTGGTTTTGGTATCAGGGTGATTGTGGCCTCATAGAATGGGTTTGGGAGTGTTCCTTCCTCTGCTATATTTTGGAAGAGTTTGAGAAGGATAGGTGTTAGTTTTTCTCTAAATGTTTGATAGATTTTGCTTGTGAAGCCATCTGGTCCTGGGCTTTAGTTTGAAAATTTTTAATCACAGTCTCAATTTCAGTGCTTGTGGTTGGTCTTTTATATTTTCTATTTCTTCCTGGTTCAGTTTCAGAAGGTTGTGTTTTTCAAATAATTGTCCATTTCTTCCATGTTGTCCTTTTTATTGGCATATTGTTGCTTGTAGTAATCTCTCATGATCCTTTGTATTTCTGCAGTGTCAGTTGTTACTTCTCCTTTTTTCATTTCTAACTCTTGATTTATGTCTTCTCCCATTTTTTCTTGATGAGTCTGGCTAATGGTTTATCAATTTTGTTTTTCTTCTCAAACAACCAGGTTTTAGTTTTATTGATCTTTACTATTGTTTCCTTCATTTCTGTTTTATTTATTTCTGATCTAATCTTTATGATTTCTTTCCTTCTGCTAACTTTGGAGTTTTTTAATTCTTCTTCTTCTAATTGCTTTAGGTGTAAGGTTAGGTTGTTTATTTGAGATATTTCTTGTTTCTTGAGTTAGGATTTTATTGCTATAACCTTCCCTCTTAGAACTGCTTTTGCTGCATCCCATAGGTTTTGGATCATCATGTTTTCATTGTCATTTGTTTCTAGGAATTTTTTGATTTCTTCTTTGATTTCTTCAGTGATCTCTTGATTATTTAGTAGTGTATTGTTTAGCCTCCATGTGTTTTTATATTTTATAGATTTTTTCCTGCAATTGATATCTTGTCTCATAGCGTTGTGGTTGGAAAGGATACCTGATAAGATTTCAATTTTCTGAAATTTACCAAGACTTGATTTTCGACCCAATATATGATCTATCCTGGAGATTGTTTCATGAGCACTTGAGAAGAAAGTGTACTCTGTTGTTTCTGGATGGATGTCGTATAAATATCAAGTCCATCTTGTTTAATGCATTATTTAAAGCTTGTGCTTCCTTAGTTCTTTTCATTTTGGATGATCTGTCTATTTTTGAAAGTGGGGTGTTGAAGTCCCATACTGTGATTTTGTCACTGTCAATTTTCCCTTTTAATGGCTGTTAGCATTCGCCTTATGTATTGAGGTGCTCCTATTTTGGGTGCATAAATATTTACAATTGTTATATCTTCTTCTTGTATTTCTCCCTTGATGATTATGTTGTGTCCTTCTTTGCCTCTTGTAATAGTGTTTATTTTAAAGTCTATATTGTCTGATATGAGAGTTGCTACTCCAGCTCTCTTTTCATTTCCATTAGCATGTAATATCTTTTTCCATCTCCTCATTTTCAGTCTGTGTGTCTCCCTAGGTCTGAAGTGGGTCTCTTGTCGACAGCATATATAGGCGTCTTGTTTGTGTATCCACTCATCCAGTCTAAGTCTTTTTGTTGGAGAATTTAATCCATTTACATTTAAGGTAGTTATCAATATGTGTGTTCATATTACCATTTTGTTAATAGTCTGGGGTTTGTTATTGTAGTTCTTCTCCTTCTCTTTTTTTTTTCCTGCCTAGAGAAGTTCCTTTAACATTTGATGTAAAGCTGGTTTGGTGGTGCTGAATCCTCTTAGCTTTTGCTTTTCTGTAAAGGTTTTAATTTTTCCATCAAATCTGAATGAGGTCCTTGCTAAGTAGAGTCATCTTCACTGTAGGTTTTTCCCTTTCATCACTTTAAATATATCCTGCCACTCCCTTATGGGCTACAGAGTTTCTGCTGGAAGATCAGCTGTTAACTTTATGGGGCTTCCCTTGTTTGTTATTTCATGTTTTTCCCTTGCTGCTATTAATATTTTTTCTTTGTGTTTAATTTTTCATAGTTTGATTAATATGTGTCTTGGCGTGTTTCTCTTTGGATTTATCCTGTATGGTACTCTCTGTGTTTCCTGGACTTGATTAACTATTTCCTTTCCCATCTTAGGGAATTTTTCAACTCTAATATCTTTATATATTTTCTCAATCCCTTTTTATTCTCTTTTTCTTCTTGCACCCCTATAATTTGAATGTTGGTGTGTTTAATGTTGTCCAAGACATCTCTGAGGCTGTCCTCAATTCTCTTCATTCTTTTTCCTTTATTCTCCCCTGTGGTAGTTATTTCCACTATTTTATCTTCCAGGTCACTTATCCGTTCTTCTGCCTCAGTTATTCTGCTATTGATTCCTTCTAGAGAATTTTTAATTTCATTTATTGTTTTGTTCATCATTGATTGTTTGCTCTTTAGTTCATCTAGGTCCTTGTTAAAGGTTTCTTGTATTTTCTCCATTGTATTTTCAAGATTTTCGATCATCTTTACTATCATTACTCTGAATTCTTTTTCAGGTATCCTGACTATTTCCTCTTCACTTGTTTGGTCTGGTGGGTTTTTACCTTTCTCCTTCATCTGCTTTGTGTTTCTCTGTCTTCTCATTTTGCTTAACTTACTGTGTTTGGTGTCTCCTTTTTGCAGGCTGCAGGTTTGTAGTTCCCGTTGTTTTTGGTGTCTGTCCCCAGTGGCTCAGGTTGCTTCAGTGGGTTGTTTAGGCTCCTGGTGTAGGGGATTGGTGCCTGTGTTCTGGTGGATGAGGCTGGATCTTGTCTTTGTAGTGGGCAATACAGAGTCTGGAGGTTTGTTTTGGGGTGTCTGTAACCTTATTATGATTTTAGGCAGCCTCTGTGCTAATTGGTTGTGTTGTGTTCCTGTCTTGCTAGTTGTTTGTCTTAGGGTGTCTAGCACTGTAGCTTGTATGTCATTGAGTGGAGCTGGGTCTTAGTGTTGAGATGGAGATTTCTCTGAGAGAGCTTTTGCCATTTGATATTACATGGAGTTTGGAGGTCTCTGGTGGACCAATGTCCTGAACTCGGCTCTCCCACCTCAGAGGCACAGACCTGACACCACGCCAGAGCACGAAGACACTTTAAGCAAGTCTGACGTCTTCTTCCAGCATTCAGTAGGTATTCTGTCAGAGTTATTCCACATGTAGATGTATTTCTGATATATTTGTGGGGAGGAAGGTGATCTCCACTTCTACTCCTCAGCCATCTTGAAAGTCCATTGTAAGCATTTATCAGTATACTGCTTTTGGTGTATCACATAAATTTTGGTATTTTCCCCATTTTCATTTGTTGCAAGATATTTTTTGATTTCTTTTGATTTTATCTTAACTGACTGAAGTTTGTTTTTTGATTTCCAGATATCTGTGAATTTTCCAGTTTCCTCCTGTTATTGATTTCTAGTTTCATTACCCTGTGTTTGGAATATGTGCTTGGTATGATAAAATCTTTTTAAATTGTGGAGAATTTTTTGTGATCTATCATATAATCTATTCTGGAGAATGTTTTATATTTACTTGAGAAGAATATGTGTTCTGTTTCTATTGGAATGAATGTTCTTTACATGTCTATTGGTTCCACTTCACCCCAAATGTAGATGGAGTCCAATGTTTTCTTATTGATTATCTGTTTGGATGATCTATTCATTTTTGAAAGTGGGGTATCAACGTCCCCTACTAACATTGTGTTGTAGTCTATCATTGCCTTCAGATCTATTAATATTTCCTTGATATATTTAACCTTTCTGATGTTGGTTACATATATATTTACAACTGTTATATCCTTTTTATGAATTGACCCCTTAAATAATGATCATTAAAAAATGATCATCTTTGTCTCCTCTTAGTTTTTGGCTTTAAGTCAACTTTATCTGATATAAGCATAGCACAACATTTGTCTAGAATACCTGTTTTCTATCCCTTCACTAAGCCTACGTGTACCTTTGGAGCAGAATTGAGTCTCTGTTGGCAGAATACACTTGGTTATATTTTTTTAATCCATTTAGCCAATCTATGACTTTTGATCAGAGCATTTAGTCCATTTACACTTAAAGTAATTACTGACAAATACCCTGGCACTACTGTCAAATTCCTGTGGTGGCAGTCACCCAAGCCACTGGCGTGTCAAAAGCAGAGAGCATCCACGGTGGCTGCACCTCCTGGAGTGTCCTGTGGTGCCCAGCTCCATGCAAAATCTTGGACTGCCACCAGGTCCTGCCCACCATCAGCTGCAGAGGGTGAAGTGTCGCTCCAGGACCTTTCTTTAGGTGTTACCACTGTGCACTTGGATTTCCATTCTGGATAGGCAAAGGAAGAAGAGAAAGGCTCACATGAGCAGGAAGGGCTAGAAGGAAGAGGGCAGAGAGCAGAAGCAAGAACTACAGTCTTACAACCTGTGGAACAGAAACCACATCACAGAAATTTAGACAAAATGAGACAGCAGAGGAATATATCCCAGATGAAGGAACAAGATAACGCCCCAGAACAACACCTAAGTGAAGTGGAGATAGGCAACCTGCTCGAAAAAGAATTCAGAATAATGATAGTGAAGATGATCCAAGATATCAGAAAAAGAATGGAGGAAAGTATTGAGAAGATGCAAGAAATGTTTAACAAAGACTTAGAAGAACTAAAAAACAAATAAACAGGGATGAATGATACAATAACTGAAATGAAAAATACACTGGAAGGAATCAATAGCAGAATAACTGAGGAAGAAGAATGGATAAGTGGAAGACAGAATGGTGGAAATCACTGCCACAGAAAAGAATAAAGAAAAAAAAAGACTGAAAAGAAATGAAGACAGCCTAAGAGACGTCTGGGAAAACATTAAATGCACCAACATTTGCATTATCAGGGTCCCAGTAGGTGACGAGTGAGAGAAAGGACGTTACAAAATACTTGAAGAGATAATAGCTGAAAATTTCTGCAACATGGGAAAGGAAACAGTCACCCAAGCTCAGGAAGTGCAGAGAATCTCAGGCAGGATAAGCCCAAGGAGGAACACACAGAGACACATTTTAATCAAACTGACAAAAATTAAAGACAAAGAAAAAACAGTAAAAGCAACAATTAACATATAAGGGAATTCCCATAAGGTTATCAGCTGATTTCTCAGCAGAAACTCTGAAGGTTAGAAGGGAGTGTCATGATATATTTAAAGTGATGAAAGGGAAGACCTACAACCTACAAGAATACTCCACCTAGCAAGCCTCTCATTCAGATTTGATGGAGAAATCAAAAGTTTGCTGACAAGGAAAAGTTAAGAGAATTCAGCACCACAAGACCAGCTTTGCAAAAAACGCTAAAGGACTTTCTCAAAGCGGGAAAAAAAGGTCACAACTAGAAACAGGAAAGTTACAAATAGAAAAGCTCACCAGTAAATGCAAACATAAAGTAAAGTTAGGAAATCATCCACACACTAATATGATATCAAAACCAGCAATTATGAGAAGAGGGGAGCAGAAATTCAAGATATTGTAAATGAATTTGAAATTAAAAGATTAGGAACTTAAAACTATCTTGTTTATATATAGACTGCTATATCAAAACCTCATGGTAACTGCAAACAGAAAATCTACAATAGATACACACACAAAAGAAAAAGGAATCCAAACACAACACTAATGTTAAACTTCAATTCACATGAGAATAGAACAAAAGAGGAGGGAAGAAAAAAACTTACAAAAACAAATCCTAAACAATTAACAAATTGCAATAAGAACATACATGCCAATATTTACCTTAAATGTAAACAGATTAAATGCTCCAACCAAAAGACATAGCTTGGCTGAATGGAAACAAAAACAAGACCTGTATATATGCTGCCTACGAGAGCCCTACTTCAGATCTAGGAACACATACAGAATGAAAGTGAGGGGATGGGAAAAGTTATTTCATGCAAATGGAAATCAAAAGAAAGCTGGAGTAGCAATCCTCATAACAGACCAAATAGACATTAAAATAAAGACTGTTACAAGAGACAAAGAAGGACACCACATAACAATCAAGGGAACAATCCAAGAGGAAGATATATTTGTAAATATATATGCATCCAACATAGGAGCAAGCCAATATATAGGGCAAATACTAACAGCTATAAAGGGAGAAACCGACAGCAACACAATAATAGTGGGGGACTTTAACACCCCACTTTCATCAATGGACAGATCATCCAGACAGAAAATCAACAAGGAAACACAGGCCTTAATTGACACATTAAACCAGATGGACTTAATTGATATTTATAGAGCATTCTATCCAAGAGCAACTGAATACACGTTCTTTTCAAGTTCACATGGAACATTCTCCAGGATTGATCACATGCTGGGTCACAAAGCGAGCCTCAGTAAATTTAAGAAAATTGAAATCATATCAAGAATCTTTTCTGCTCACAGTGCTATGAGATTAAAAATCAACTACAAGAAAAAAATTATAAAAAACACAAACACGTGGAGGATAAACATTATGTAATAAACAACCAATGAATCACTGAAGAAATGAATAGAGGAAATTGAAAGAAACCTAGAGAGAAATGAAAATGAAAGCACAACAATCCAAAACCTATGGGTCACAGCAAAAGCAGTACTAAGAAGGAAGTTTTTTGTTTTGTTTTTAATGTATTTATTTTATTTTATTTTTGGTTGCATTTGGTCTTCGTTGCTGCGTGTGGGCTTTTCTCTGTGGCGAGTGGGGGCTACTCTTCATTGTGGTGTGTGGGCTTCTCATTGCAGTGGCTTCTCTTGTTGCGGAGCACGGGCTCTAGGCGTGTGGGCTTCAGTAGTTGTGGCACGTGGGTTTAGTCGCTCCATGGCATGTGGGATCTTCCCCGACAAAAGCTCGAACCCATGTCCCCTGAAATGGCAGGCAGATTCTTAACCACTGCTCTACCAGGGAAACCCAAGAAGGGAGTTTATAGCAACACATTCTTACCTCAGGAAACAAGAAAAATCACAAGTAAACAATGTAGCCATACACCTGAAGCAACTAGAGAAAGAAGAACCAACAAAACCCAAAGTTAGCAGAATGAAAGAAATCATAAAGATCAGAGCAGAAATAAATGAAATTGAAATGAAGAGAACAATAGAAAAATGTCAATGAAACTAAAAACTGGTTATTTGAAAACATAAACAAAACCGAGAAAGCTCTAGCCAGACTCATCAAGAAAAATAGGGAGAGGGCTCAAATCAGTAAAATTAGAAATGAAAAAGGAGAAGTTACAATAGACTCCACAGAAATACAAAGGACCATAAGAAAGTACTACAAGTAACTATATGCCAATAAAATGGACAACCTGGAAGGAATGGACAAATTTTTAGAAAGGTAAAATCTCCCAAAACTGAACCTTAAAGAAATAGAAAATATGAACATACCAATCACAAAACTGAAATTGGAACTGTGATTTTAAAAATCCCAAGTAACAAAAGTCCAGGACCAGATGGCTTGACTGGCAAATTCTATCAAACATTTAGAGAAGAGTTAACACCTATCCTTCTGAAACTCTTCCAAAGGAAGGAATTCTTCCAAACTCATTCCATGAGGCTGTCATCAACCTGATTCCAAAACCAGACAAAGATATCACAAAAAAAATAAAATTACTAGTCAATGTCACTGATGAACATAGATGCAAATATTCTCAACAAAATATTGGCAAACCGAATCCAACAAAATATTAAAAGGATCATACACCATGATTAAGTGAGATTTATTCCAGGTATGCAAATATTTTTCAATATCTGCAAACCAGTCATTGTGATATGCCACATCTACAAATTGAAGAATAAAATCCATGTAATCATCCTAATAGACACAGAAAAAGCTTTTGACAAAGTTCAACACCCATTTATGATAAAAACTCTCCAGAAAGTAGGCATAGAGGGATCATACCTCAATATTATAAAGGCCATATACAACAAACCCATAGCAAACATTATTCTCAATGGTGAAAAGCTGAAAGCATTTCCTCTAAGATCAGGAAAATGACAAGGATATCCACTCTCACCACTATTATTCAACATAGTTTTGGAAGTCCTAGCCACAGCAAGCAGAGAAGAAAAAGAAATAAAAGGAATACAAATTGGAAAAGAAGTAAAATTGTCACTGCTTGCAGATGTCATGATACTATACATAGAAAATCCTAAAGATGCTACCAGAAAAGTACTAGAGCTAATCAATCATTTTGGTAAAGTTGCAGGATACAAAGTTAATACAAAGAAATCATTTGCATTCCTATACACTAACAATGAAAGATCTGAAACAGAAATCAAGGAAACAATCCCATTTACCATTGTATCAAAAAGAATAAAATACCTAGGAATAAACCTGCCTAAGGAGGCAAAAGACCTGTTCCCAGAAAACTATAATATACTGATGAAAGAAATCAAAGATGACACAGAGAGATGGAGAGATATACCATATTCTTGGGTTGGAAGAATCAATACTGTCAAAATGACTATATTACCCAAGGCAATGTACAAATTCAAAGTAATTCCTATCAAATTACTAAAGGCATTTTTCACAGAGCTAGAGCAAAAAAATCTTAGAATTCCTATGGAGACACATAAGACCCTGGATAGCCAAAACAATCTTGAGAACTTAAACTGGAGCCAGAGAAATCAGGCTTCCTGACTTCAGACTATACTTCCAAGCTACAGTCCTCAAAAGAGTATGGTATTGGCACAAAGACAGAAATATAGATCAATGGAACAGGATAGAAACCCCAGAAATAAACCCACACACCTATGTCCAGTTAATGTATGACAAGTGAGGCAAGACTATAAAATGGAGGATGGACAGTCCCTTCATTAAATGGTGCTGAGAAAACTGCACAGCTATATGTAAAGGAATGAAATTAGCGCATTCTTTAACACCTTACACAAAAATAAACTCAAAATGGATTAAAGATCTAAATGTAAGACCAGATACTATAAAACTCTTTGAGGAAAACATAGGCAGACCACTCTTTGACATAAGTCGCAGCAATACGTTTTTCAATCCATCTCGAAAAGTATCGAAAATAAAAGCAAAATTAAACAAATGGGACTAAAAGCTTTTGTACAGCAAAGGAAACCATAAACAATACGAAAAGACAACCCACAGAATGGGAGAAAATATTTGCACACATTGAACAACCAGGGATTAGTCTTCATAATTTACAAACAGCTCGTGTATCTCAATATCCAAAAAACAAACAACCCAATCAAAAAAATGGGCAGAAGATGTAAATGAACATTTCTCCAAAGAAGACATACAGATGGTTAAAATGCACATGAAAAGATGCTCAATATTGCTAATTATTAGAGAAATGCAAATCACACTTACAGTGACGTATCATCTCATACCAGTCAGAATGGCCATCATCAAAAAATCTACAAACTGTAAATGCTGGAGAGGGTGTGGAGAAAAGGAAACCCTTCTACACTTCTGCAGGGAATGTTAATTTGTACAGCCACTATGGAGAACTCTATGGATTTTCCATAAAAATGTAAAAATAGAGCTACTCTATGATCCAGCAATCCCACTCCTGGGCATATATCCAGAGAAATCCATGGTTCGAAAATATACATGAACCCTAGTGTTCATTGCAGCACTCTTTCCAATAGCCATGACATGGAAGCAGCCTAAATGTCCATCAACACAGGATTGGTTAAAGAAGGTGTGATACATATATACAAGGGAATATTATTCAGCCATTAAAAAGAATGAAATAATGTCCATCTCAGGATGGACCTGAGATTATCATACTTAGTGAAGTAAGTCAGACAGAGAAAGACAAATGTCATATGATATTGCTTATATGAGGAATCTAAATAACGATGCAAATGAACTTATTTATAAAACAGAAGCGGACTCACAGACTTAGAGAACAAACATATGTTAACAGGGGGGAAGGGTGAGGAGGGAGGTAAAGATTCGGAGTTTGTGATTGGCATGTACACACTGCTATATTGAAAATAAAATGCCTTTCCATAAAAAGTAAAGTAGTTATTGATAGGTTAAGGACTTAGTATTGTGACCTTGTTAAATTTTTTAGCTGCTTTTTAGTTCATTTTTTCCTTTTTTCCACTCTTGCTTCCTTCTTTTGAGAATTAATAGCTTTTCATAGTGTTATACTCTGATTTTTTTTCTGTTTATCTTTTCTGTGTTTACTATAGGTTTTTTTTTCCATGTGTTTGTGGTTAAGTGGAGTCTTACTTAAACATCTTGTGGATATGACAGTCTATTTTAAGCTTATGACAAAATAACTTCAATTGCATACAAAAACTTATCCTTTTCTAAGCCCCTAGATATTTTATTTTTGATGCTGCAATTTATATCTTTTTACATTGTGTATCTATTAATGAATTTTTATAGTATAGCTATTTTTAAATACTGTTGTCCTTAACCTTTTTTCTAGAGGTAAGTAGTCAACACTACACTATATTACAGTATTAGAGAATTATGTATATTACTATATACTTATTTGTATATGTTTTTATATTACTAATTAGCACCTTCTCGTTTCAGCTTGAAGAACTCCTTTCAGCATTTCTTTTAAAGCAGGTCTAGTGGTGACTGACTAACTCATATTTTATTTGTATTGCTAAGTCTTTATCTCTTCTTCGTTTCTGAAGGACAACTTTGCTGGATAGAATATTCTTGGTTTGCAGTTTTTTTTTCAGGAATTTGAATATATTATCCTATTTTTATTGTCCTCTAAGCTCTCTGCTGAGAAGTCTGCTGCTAGAATTATGGGGGTTTCTTTGTTTGAGATAATTTTTTGTCTTGCTCTTTTAAAAATTATCTGTTTGTCTTTGACTTAAGACAGTTTTTATTAATTTGTCTTGGAGAAGATAATTATGGCTTGAAATTTTGGGGTGACCTATTAGCTTCATGAAATTCGACACCCAAATCTCTTCAGTTTGGGGAAGTTCTAAGCCATTTTTATTTAAATAAGTTTTCTACCCCTTTCTCCATCTCTTCTCCAACTGAGACTCCAACGATGTGTAGACTGTTTCTCTTAATTATGTTCCATAAGCCCCTTAGGGGTTTTTCATTCCTTTTCTTGCTTTTTTTCTTTTTGCTCCTCTGACTGGATAATTTCAAATGACTTGTTTTCAAACTCACTGATTCTTTCTTCTGCTTTTACAGTCTGATATTGTTACTCTCTATTGAATTTTTCATTATTGTTCACCTCCAAAATTTGTTTGGTTTTCTTTTATATTTTCTATGTCTTTGTTGAACTTCTTATTTTGTTCTTCTATTGTTTTCCTGATTTTGTTACATTGTTCACCTCTGTTCTCCTGTATCTTTCTGACTACCTTTAGAACAATTACTTTGTATTCCTTTTGGGCAATTCCTGTGTCTACATTTCTTTGGGGTTACTTACTGAAAGTTTACTGTGTTCCTTTGGTGATGACATGTTACCCTGATTCTTTGTGATCCATGTAGGCTTGCATTTGTGTCTGCACATTTGAAGAAGCAGTCACCTCTTCCAGATCTTATGGGATGACTTTGGTAACAAAAACCTTCACCTGCATTTGGGGGTACACTGGAGATTTCAGCATGTTGTGTCTTTTCTTGTCTAATGGTGCAGGGTGCCAAGTGCAGGGATGTGTGGCAGCTGCAGGTCTAGTGGAGTATATTGTCTTGTCAGTTCAGGCTGTTGGGCTCGACAGAACTGACAAATACATTTTCTTTGCCAAGAACTGTGGATGGTAGGCAGGGGCTACAAGGGCTATTGGGATTCTCAGCAGCTATTCCAAATGCAGTGGCTAGGGACCAGGGAAGACATTAGTGGTGGCTGGAGCTGGTGGGGTGCACACACACATCTGTGTGAGCTAGCTGATGTTTCCTGTGTAGGGTGGGAGCTGATGCAGAAACAAATGTAGTTGTGGGGGTCAGGACAAGCAGCAAGATCTGAGGTTAACTGTTAAGTGCACTGGCAGTTGCTGGGTCTTTGGTTGTCAGCATGCATTACTGTGGCTGCTGGACCTTGCCACGGGGACATGGCAGCAGAGGTTAATATCAAGAGTTAGGCCAGGGGTATGCAGGTGTGTAGCTGGTGGGGATAGCTACATGTGAGCCCAGGGTGCAGGCCAGTGAAAGAAAACAGAATTGATTCTGGGGCCACAAATAGCTGTGGGCCCTTGGCAGTTCTCATGCACTAACATGGCTGCAGGATCTCGCCATGGGTATGAACACTGCAATGGAGGGTGATGATGTGCTTTAGGCTGTTAGTGTACAGCTGCACATCTGGAGGGGCTAGCCGCAAGCATGTGTATGGTGATGGGAGTCAGCTGTGGGAGTCTAAGCTCATGTTGTGAATTTGTGAAGCAGCAGGTGCTTAGAGTGGCTACTGGTATTAGTCACTGGCTCTGGCATGGGGAGGATAGAGCAGGGACGGAGTCAGGTGGTTGGCAACTGCAAGCATAAATACCTGCGAGGTGAAAACTGGGGAGGTTTGTAGAGTATTTGTGGTGGCTGTGCTGGTCATTGGTTTCTTCAGTGTAAAAGCAGCTGAAGGGGTCTTCTGCAGAACAGGTCACTGAGAACCACGTTCATTCCTGCTGCATGGCTGATACTGGTAGCCTCTGCTTTTCTTCTTTCATCTTAGCTATGTCTATATGTGTCAGCTTTTCAAGTCTCTGGATAGTGTGAAAGCAAAGTTAGTTCTTGCAGCGTCCTGAAAGGCTGGGGAAGCTGTTCGCTCACTCCACTTTCCTTTTTCCCATCAGAGGAACTCTTTCTACCTGGGGAGTTACCTCTTGGTGATGAGCAATGCTGGCTTGGGGGATTGGGATGATGCAGGCAAAATAAAGCTGTTCTTCCTTTCCTTTTTACATGGTTATTCTCAGGATTTTTGTTTCACTGTGTGTTGGAAATTCCTAAGTGGGTTCCAGTCCTCTCCCAGAGCTAATTTTGTTCATGAACAGCTGTCTGTTCATCTTTGTGAGGAGATGAAGTCTGTGGTCTCCTACATTGCCATCATGGTGACGTCTTGTGTATAGTACAATATATCATGTTTATTCACAGACCCAAATATATTTATCTTCTCTGTACCATATAAAAACAAGATGGCAAAAGTATATAAACTTAACCTTAGGTTCAGTAATTAGTGTTTCAGTAGTTTATCATACTTAGATATGACTCAGACACTTAATGAATAACTATTACTTGACTTAGCATAACCCTACAGATGCAAATGAGCAAAAATATTTTGGAAAATGTTTTAAGGCAGACATACTATAACACCTATCAAAGCCATACATCTTCTAAAGTTATTTCCCTGTTACCTTTTTTAAACCTTATTTTGGTAAGAAACCCAGGGAGAATAAAAATGTATGCTAACATCATACTTAATGCTGATAAGTCAGAAGATACAGCTGTTTGGATTAAACCAACAGTACTAAATTAACCTTATTTTCAAAAGATTTTTCATAACTCATGTCAACCTGAAAAACATTTGGGTTTTTTCTTATATTTCTGGTAGTTTTAGGAGTATTTAATTATTTATGCTCTCATTTATCTCTAAGTAGATTTTAGTAGGACTCTTTTAAGGAATTTTATAAATTACTTGGGTAATACCATCTGAAGGTAAAAAAATACAGCATATACATAACATAAATAGATACATACACATAGAGAAAAACAGATGCAAAAAGAGATGTTAGAGCTTTCATTTAAAATTTTTGATAATACATCAGGCAACATAGAAATACAAAACTGGTTCATATAAAATAATTGACTCTCATCTTTTTTTTATGATGTATATTTTCTGTAACTTTTTTTTTTAACATCTTTATTGAAGTATAATTGCTTTACAATGGTGTGTTAGTTTCTGCTTTATAACAAAGTGAATCAGTTATACATATACATATGTCCCCATATCTCTTTCCTCTTGCATCTCCCTCCCTCCCACCCTCCCTATCCCACCCCTCTAGGTGGTCACAAAGCACCACTCTATATTTTTATCTGAATTGTCTTTCTAGCTGAAAGGGGACAAGTTAAGGTTAACTGATTAATATGAGGGCTAATGCTTTTTACTCACAATTTTGAGAAGACTTTTAAGATGATTTTGTCATGATATGTAATTTTTATGGAGGCTACACGCTACCTTTTAGGCTGAAGAGATATCTAGAGGCTATCTGGATGTCACCAAAGTATTCTGAGTGGACAAAATATTCAGTCTGTTTCCACTCATCCCTATTCCTTTTACTTTTCAGCCTCAGGTAGTTGCTTTTGGTGGACCTTGAGCCTATTGAGACGCCCTAAATGAGCAGGAGGCCAAATTTTAAGTGACTGAAAGGAGCTAAGCAGCTGAAAAGGGAAGGGAAAGCCTGGCAGGGATGGATGGATAGATAGATGGAAAGGGTAGGGATTTGAAGGGGGACATGTCAAAGGATTCAAGGGAATTGGAGGGGAGATTGAAGGTGGTAAGAGAAAGAAGGAGGAGCAGAAGCAATGGGAAGAGAGAGGTCTTAGAAGAGACATTTTGGGGAGATTGCAAAATTCCTTAGGAGGCCAAAAACTTCCAAATTATCCTCAGCAAAATCATGCCAACAAGAAAGGGGTGGACAGAGTTGGCAGAACATATAGCCAGCAGGGACTCAAGAAAGGGGTTTCAATTAACTGAGAAGTTCCCATTGGTGAAGCAGTATCAAATAGAGAGAACAGAGTGGTTTCACAAAGAGTCAGGAAAAAAAATCCAACCCAGGAAGGAGGGAGAGAACCCCACTCAAAACAAGGAGCTTAGGGAAATGCCTTCCAGTCCAGGAGTCAGGGAATGAACCCCAATCAAAACAAGGAGCCACAAGAAGAACTTGCAGCCCAGAGAGTTGAAGAATAATCCCCAATCAATAAGAGAGCCTGGAAGAAAGACTTTTAGCCCAGCAGGTATCTTTTAAACAAAGAAGCCTGGGATTGTAACCCAGCTTCTTACAGAGCTCCTAGGACTCTAATGCAACCTCTGTTTGTCTGGGACTCTACCTCAACTTCTAGAGTATACTCAGAATCTTAAGAATCAAAAACTGTCTTTACCAGCTTCAACAGATGTTTGTCCAGAGCAATGGTTGAGGAGTCGGATTGACCAATGGATACCCAACCAATCAGTCAGAAGTGAAGCCAAAGGCTGTGAAGGTACACACTTAGAGTTCTGAGTGAGAGATCTGGGGGTCCAATGATAAATCTGATCCTATACAAGTTTGGGCACCATAACTGTTAAAGAAAAATATTATTCATGGCTCTTGTTATAGACGGGAAGAAAAACTTCATTAAAAGAAGGACTATTGTGATAAGTATAGGGACCACTGCAATGGGGTCTTGCAGTCAGTGGGGTAGAGAAATCAGGCTCAACTCTGAATACAACAAGGAAAACTGTGAATTTTAAGCCAAGGAACATGGTGATGGTGATGGTGGGAGGGGGGCGGTCTGTGAATGTAAAATCACTAAGAAGAAACATCAGGGCTAAGGAGAGGATTCTGGCTAAACTGACCTAACAGGGTTCTTGTTGAAGGCAGGCCAGGGTGATCAGACATCATCTCGGGGATGATGCAGGAAGAGGAACCCACTTAGATATTGAGGGCAATCAGATATGAAGAATGGGGGATTCTGGCTAAACTTACTTAGCAAAATTCTTGCTAACATTGACAACGTGAAGATAAATATGGAAGCCCAAAAGTCAGGGCCTAGTTGAGAAGAGATTTCAAAAGAGCCTGGGTAGAGTTTGGTCAAAGAGAGAAGCAAGTCAAAAAAGAGTGCCACGATAAAGATGAAGCTACAGGTAGAATTTCCTTGTCAAAACTATGAAAGATGAAAAGTCTATTAATTAGAGATAAACAGCACTGTGCTGACACACATTTAACCCACGTGAAGTGTAGTATAATGGTTTCCAAACTGCAGTACCAATGGTAGACTGTTAGGTGATCATAGATGATCTAAGGCATAAGGTATCTCAAAGATATCAGAACAGTTGCCTATGTGTCACTAGATGGTTCGTTACTCTGGGAAATAATTTAATAGTTAAATGCATCTTCTAAAGAAAAAAAAACGTAGTATAGGTAATATAAGAGTATGGAAAAATCATGAAAGGTGTACATGAATGAATTAAGGGTGGGAATCAGTGTTGTACCAGAAAAAGTACTATTATATACATTTTTGGGATACATATGTAGTGAAATTAGAAACATTAGTAGAAAGGGCACACACTGACTTCAGTTCAGGGTCAAAGGGAAAAAAAATGGGTAAGGGACACAATAAGGGCTACAAATGTATCTCAAACATTTTATTTTCTTTTGAAAAAATGAAGGAAAAAAGGAGAAGCAACAGCAGTAGCACCTTGGCCCAGGAATCAGGAAATACTCATGTAAGGCCTCACTCATTGGATATTACTATGACCTCTGAAACCTTTGGACCTGTTTAATACTCAGTACAAATAAGGAGTTAGACTAGATAATCTCAAAGGCCCAAACAGCTCTAGAATTCTATTGTTCTGTTCTCACCAAGGGTCCTTGTTTGTGTATGCTTAATGCCTTAATTTCCATGTACCCAGTTAATAATAATACTCTTCTATGTATCTAACTAACAAACTGACATTTTATCTACCAGTTCAGAATGAGACAGGGAATTGAAGAGAAAGCAAAAAGGAAACATATTATCAAAATATAAACATTGAAACAACTTGGAATGTTGAGGGAAATGGCCTGTGGCATAAGAAGAAGGAAATAGTAGTAAATCGTGCAGGAGTAGTAAACGGTGAAGCTGAAAAGGGAGAAAGGACCCAGGTCATCAAGAGCTTTAGATGCCAAGCTGAAAAGATGGTCCTCATTCAAGAGGGGGGCATTTTATGAGTGTCCTGAGGCAGAGTCCTCCTGGGGCACACTCTCACCTAGAAATGTTACTGAGTCTAAGCTCGTTCTGCTCGCCAAACGACAGGCCAATAAGTCGGGTGTTGAGGCAAGGAATAGCAACTTTATTCAGAAAGCTGGGCATCCGAGATGATGGAGGACTAGTGTCCTAGAGTACCATCTTGTCAGGGTCTGGATGCTAATTTCTTCCATAGAACAGAGAGGGGAAGTGGTGAGGAAGTAAAGTAAAAAGGCCATAAGTCTTGCAAAATATCTCTTGGTTTTGGCCAGCCTAGGGGAGGGGATGTGATAATTTCTTTTTTTCTGCAGACATTCACAGGAGGGCAGGGTCAGGGTATTTCCCTGTGAGCTGAACAAAGGCACTTTAGTTTAACATTCAGGCAGAGGGGCAGGGTTCCCCAAGGCAGGCCATTATGTATGCCTATAGCTGTAGACAGAACAAAAGCAATGGAAAGCAAAGGTCAAAGTAAAAGAAACAGATCCAACATGGAGTCAGATTTTGTTCTTCCCTGCTACAGAAACTGAATTCACACCCTGCACTTTCTCTTTTCTCTGTTTTGCCACACCATCTATTATTAGAGGCCATTTCAATAGAGTTAAAACTTTTCCACAATTGGACAAATGTGAAGCAATGTGTTCTAATTACTTCATTATATCTCAATCACAAGAGCAGGCAGGACCACATATCTAAGACCAAAAAATGCAAATTACCACATACTGGCCCTATAAAAGCTTTAGGACAATATAGGAAAGAGAAAAGCAGGCCTAGGTTAGTTTTAAAGTACCATGTAAACCAGGTACTTCAAAAACAATCACAGGCTTTGTTCCAATAAGTCCCCCTAGGGAGCTCTATCTTAAAAAACAAAACAAAAGCAAAAACCACTCTGAGATGCACAGCAGGTTTGTGCCCAAAGATATTCTGCACAGTTACATACAATGGTACTGCCTTGGGATAGCTCAACATGAAGGAAGTCGCAAGGTAAACCAAGATATACCCATGTGATGGAATGTCACGTGGACATAGTAAATCCCATCCACCATGAGTTCTGAATACTTTGCAGAGTGGGGGTAGTGGGAGCCATGGCTATAATGTGGAAAAGGGAGAACTTGACTATTTGTTGGATTAAACAATGAGGTAACCAGATACACTAGCCTTTTAAATGTGCCTTTCCTCTGCAAAGACTGTTCAGAAGCCAGTTGCCTTACCCTGACTGCTCTGCTCTTCTCCCAAGGTTTTGGCAGGCCTTGAGGTCCTATCTTCCGATAGGCTCTTTCCTCATGCCAGCACAGTGAACAAATCTGAAAATGCAGTGGTGCTTGGATGGGGGCCGCCTGCACCCCTTCACTAAGGAATCAGAACCTGGGTGAAGTTTGGGCCTCTAAGGGGGAGAAGGGTCACAAAACATCCTGACGAAGGTGAAGCAGAATGGTGTGCACCTGTGAATGTGTGCTTATTAAGGGGTAAGGGCCACACTTTCCTTGGATGTTTTAAAGGAGCTCCTACTCCCAAACAGTTTAAAAAAAGTACAAAGAATATATTTGCCCTTGCACCAATAGGGTGGAAATTGGGGGAAGTGGGTGAGGACTAATAAACTCACTCTGATATTGACCTTTCCAGGCTTTTTTCCAATTCAGAATCACCGGAACCTCCAGGCATGGGACGTGGTCCATAGACTCGACCCCTTCCCCAGGCTGAGAGATTGTCCACCCGAAATAGGCCTTCAACTGGGAACGTGGGCTCTATTGTGTTGTAAATCACTTAGTTTAGGGGGAATGGCCAGACCTAGGTGCTAGAGACACATGGTCTGATTGGCTGAGCTGCAGCTTGAGCACAGGTTGATCGGTCTGCTCCTGAATGAACAAACAAAATTAGACATATAGATACAGAGAACAGATTAGTGGTTACCATAGGGGAAGGGGGATGGGGGAAGAGGAAATTGGTAAAGGGGTCAACTGTATGGTGACAAATGAAAACTTAAGTTTTTGTGGTGATCAGGCTATAGTGTATAAAGAAGCTGAAATATAGTATTGTATACATGAAACTTATACAATGTTATAAACCAATGTTAATTTAAAGAAATTTAGAGGTAGCCAAAAGAAAAAAAAAAAACACGTGATCAAGTAACGTTATTCAACAATACAAAGAATTCTTAAAACTCACCGATAAGGGGCTTCCCTGGTGGCGCAGTGGTTGAGAATCTGCCTGCCAATGCAGGGGACACGGGTTCAAGCCCTGGTCTGGGAAGATCCCACATGCCACGGAGCAAATGGGCCCGTGAGCCACAATTACTGAGCCTGCGCGTCTGGAGCCTGTGCTCTGCAACAAGAGAGGCCGCGATAGTGAGAGGCCCGCGCACCGCGATGAAGAGTGGCCCCCGCTTGCTGCAACTAGAGAAAGTCCTCGCACAGAAACGAAGACCCAACACAGCCAAAAATAATTAATTAATTAATTAATTAATTAATTAATTAAAAAAAAAAAACTCACCGATAAGACAGCAAACAACTTGATTAAAAAATGAGCCAAAAATTTATCAGACACAACACCAACAATGATATACACATGACAAAGAAGCATATGAAAAAATGCTCCACATCATATGTCATCAGGGAAATATAAATTTAAGCAACAATCAGATACCATGCACACCTATTAGCATGACCAAACTCCAGAACACTGAAAGTAGCTAATGCTGGCTAGGATATGGAGAGCAACAGGAACACTAATTCATTGCTTATTGGAATGCAAAATTGTACCACTGCTTTTGTCGACAGTTTGTGATTTCTTACAAAACTAATCCAACTCTTTCCTACAGTTCAGCAATTGCACCCGTGGTATTTACCCAAAGAATTGAAAACTTATATCCACACAAAAGGATGCACAAGGATGTTTATGGCAGCTTTATTTATAATTGCCAAAACTTGAAGCACCCAAGATGTCTTTCAGTAGGTAAATGGATTTATAAACGGTGGTACATCCAAACAATGGAATATTATTCAGCAATAAAAATAAATGAGCTATCGTGCCATGAAAAGACATGGAAGAAACTTAAATGCATATTACTAAGTGAAAAAAGCCAATCTGAATAGGCTACATATTGTATGATTCCAACTACATGATACTCAGAATAAAGCAAATCTATGGAGTCAGTAAAAAGATCAGTGGTTGTCAGGAGTCTGTCATGGGGAGAGGAGGGATGAATAGGTGGAGCACAGAGGATTTTAGTGCAGTGTAAATACTCTGTACAATAATATAATGATGTACACATGTCCTTATACATTTGTCCAAACCCACAGAATGTAAAACACCTGGAGAGAATCCTAGTGTAAATTATGGATTATAATGGGTCAATTTAGGTTCATAAGTTGTGACAAATGCACCACGTTGGTGAGTGAACTTGTTGATGAATGAGTCTATGCAAGTGTTGAGGTGGGGATATATGGGCACTCTGTACTTTATACTTAATTTTTCTGTGAACCTAAAACTGCTCTAAAAAAATAAAGCCTTTACATAAAAATAACTTTTTAAAGGGGAAGGAAATCCTGTCACATGCTACAATATGAATGAACCTTGAGGACATTATGTTAAGTGAAATATGCCAATCACATCACAAAAATACAAATACCATATGATTATACTTATATAGGTATCTAGAGTTGTCAATCTTATAGAAACACAAAGTGAAACGGTGTCTGCCAGTGGCTCAGGATACAGGTAAATGAATTGTTTTTTAATGTGCATAGAATTTTAGTTTTGCAAGATGAAAAGAATTTTGGAGATTGCACAATATGAATATACTTAACACTACTAAACTGTATAGTTAGAAATGATGAAATAGTTAATTTTATGTTGTGCATATTTTACCACAATTAAAAAAAAGGAAAGGCATTGTGATACATTGCTACAACATGGATGAAACTTGAGGGGTTATGCCAAGCAATATAAGCTATACACAAAAAGAAAAATATTGTATGATTCTACTGATATGAGGTACTTAGAGTAAGTCAATTCATAGAAACAGAAAGTAAAATGGTGCTTTTCAGGAGCTGGGTGGGAGGCAGGGATAGGGAGTTATTGCTTTATGAATACAGAGTTTCAGTTTGGGAAGATGAAAAATGTTGGGGGATGGGCAGTGATGATGATTGCATATTAAGTATATACAAATGTACAATTAAAAATTGTTACAGACTTCCCTGGCGGTCCAGTGGTTGAGATTCTGTGCTTCCACTGTGGAGTGAACAGGTTCAATCCCTGGTTGGGGAACTAAGATCCCGTGTGCTGTGTGGGGCGGTCAAGAAAAATAAAGAATAAGGCTCGGCCCAGGGACGCCTTCCCGGGAAACAATCCAGGACTCTCCAGACTAGAAGCGTGAGAAAATATAAAAGGGACTCCGAGGAGGAGTGAGGAGGCTTGTGAAGCAGCATAAAGGTATCAGCCTGTCAAGACCTTCAAGATGGCAGAGGAGTAAGACGTGGAGATCACCTTTCTCCCCACAAATACAACAGAAACACATCTACATGTGGATACACTCCTACAGAACACCTACTGAACGCTGGCAGAAGACCTCAGACTTCCCAAAAGGAACAGACGCCCTCAGGCGACTTACATGTAAGGGCGGGGCCAAATCCAAAGCTGAACCCCAGGAGCTGTGTGAAGAAAGAAGAGAAAGGGAAATTTCTCCCAGCAGCCTCAGGAGCAGCAGATTAAATCTCCACAAACTTGATGTACCCTGAATCTCTGGAATACATGAATAGACAATGAATCATCCCAAAATTAAGGTGGTAGATTTGGGGAGCAACTATAGACTTGAGGTTTGTTTTCTGCATCTAATTTGTTTCTGGTTTTATGTTTATCTTAGTTTAGAGTTTATTATCATTGGTAGATTTGTTTATTGGTTTGGTTGCTCTCTTCCTCCTTTATTTATTTATTTTTTATATAGATATATATATATTTTTTCTCTTTTTGTGAGTGGGTAGGTGTATGCTTCTTTCTGATTTTGTTTGTAGAGCTTTGCTTTCACCATTTGTCCTAGGGTTCAGTCTGTCCGTTATTTGTTTTTTGTTTTTTTAAAACATAGTTTTCAGCGCTTGTTAAAATTGGTGGATTTGTTTTTTGGTTTGGTGGATCTCTTCTTTAGCTCCTTCTTTTCTTTTTTCTTTTTTTATTACTTTTTAATTTTTTAATTTTTAATATTTTTTATTTTTTATTTTAATTATCTTATTTATTTTATCCTATTTCTTTCTTTCTTTTTTTCTCCATTTTCTTCTGACTGTATGGCTGACAAGGTCTTGGTGCTTTGGCTGGGTGTCAGGCCTGTGCCTCTCAGGTGGGAGAGCAGAGTTCAGGACATTGGAGAACCAGAGACCTCCCGGCTCCACATAATAGCAAACAGCAAAAGCTCTCCCAAAGGTCTCCATCTCAACACTAAGACCCAACTCCACTCAACGAACAGCAAGCTACAGTGCAGGACAACCTATGCCAAACAACTACCAAGACAGGAACACAACCCAACCCATTAGAAGAGAGGCTGCCTAAAATCATAATAAGGTCAGAGACACCCCAAAACACACCACCAGACGTGGTCCTGCCCACCAGAAAGACAAGATCCAGCTTCATCCACCAGAACACAGACACTACTCCCTTCCACCAGGAAGCCTAAACAACTCACTGAAACAAAGTTACCCACTGAGGGAAGACACCAAAAACAATGAGAACTACGAACCTGCAGCCTGCAAAAAGGAGACCACAAACAGAGTAAGTTTAGCAAAATGAGAATACAGAGACACACAGCAGATGAAGGAGCAAGGTAAAAACCCACAGACTAAACAAATGAAGAGGAAATAGGCAGGCTACCTGAAGAAGAATTCAGAGAAATGATAGTAAAGATGATCCAAAATCTTGGAAATACAATGGAAAAAATACAAGAAACGTATAACAAGGACCTAGAAGAACTAAAGAACAATCGAACAATGATGAACAACACAATAAATAAAATTAAACATTCTCTAGAAGGAATCAATAGAAGAATAACTGAGGCAGAAGAAGGGATAAGTAACCTGGAAGATAAAATAGTTGAAATAACTACTGCAGAGCAGAATAAAGAAAAAAAATGAAAAGATTTGAGGACACACTTAGAGACCTTTGGGACAACATTAAAGGCAAGAACATTCGAATTATAGGGGTCCCAGAAGAAGAAGAGAAAAAGAAAGGGACTGAGAAAATATTTGAAGACATTACAGTTGAAAACTTCCCTAATATGGGAAAGAATATAGTTAATCAAGTCCTGGAAGCACAGAGAGTCCCATACAGGATAAACCGAAGGAGAAACACGCCAAGACACATATTAATCACACTATCAAAAATTAAACACAAAGAAAAAATAGTAAAAACAGCATGGGAAAAACAAAAAATAACATACAAGGGAATCCCCATAAGGTTAACAGCTGATCTTTCAGCAGAAACTCTGCAAGCCAGAAGGAGTGGCAGGACATATGTAAAGTGATGAAGGAGAAAAACCTACAACCAAGATTACTCTACCAAGCAAAGATCTCATTCAGATTTGATGGAGAAATTAAAACCTTTACCGACAAGCAAAAGCTAAGAGAATTCAGCACCACGAAACCAGCTTTACAACAAATGCTAAAGGAACTTCTCTAGGCAGGAAACACAAGAGAAGGAAAAGACCTACAATAACAAACCCAAAACAATTAAGAAAATGGTAACAGGAATATACATAAAGATAATTACCTTAAATGTAAATGGATTAAATACTCCAACCAAATGACATAGGCAGGCTAAATGGACACAAAAACAAGACCCTTACATATGCTGTCCAAAAGAGACCCACTTCAGACCTAGGGACACATACAGACTGAAAGTGAGGGGATGGAAAAAGATATTCCATGCAAATGGAAATCAAAAGAAAGCTGGAATAGCAATTCTCATATGAGACAAAATAGACTTTAAAATAAAGAATGCTAAAAGAGACAAAGAAGGACACTACAAAATGATCAAGGGGTCAATCCAAGAAGAAGATATAACAATTGTAAATATTTATGCACCCAACATAGGAACACCTCAATACATAAGGCAAATGCTAACAGCCATAAATTGGGAAATCAACAGTAACACAATCATAGTAGAGGACTTTAACACCCCATATTCAGCAAAGGCCAGAACATCCAAAATGACAAATAAAAAAGGAAACACAAGGTTTAAATTATACATCAAACACGATGGATTAAATTGATATTTATAGGACATTACATCCCAAAATAACACAATACACATTCTTCTCAAGTTCTCATGGAACATTCTCCAAGATCGATCATAACTTGGGTCACAAATCAAGCCTTGGTAAATTTAAGAAAATTGAAATCATATCAAGTATCTTTTCTGACCACAGTACTATAAGACTAGGTATCAATTACAGGAAAAAATCTGTAAAAAAATACAAACACATGGAAGCTAAACAATACACTACTTAATAACCAAGAGATCACTGAAGAACTCAAAGAGGAAATCAAAAAATACCGAGAAACAAATGACAATGAAAAGACGACGACCCAAAACCTATGGGATGCAGCAAAACAGTTCTAAGAGGGAAGTTTATAGCAATACAATCCTACCTCAAGAAACAAGAAACATCTCAAATGAACAACCTAACCTTACACCTAAAGCAATTAGAGAAAGAAGAACCAAAAAACCACAAAGTTAGCAGAAGGAAAGAAATCATAAAGATCAGATTGTAAATAAATTAAAAAGAAATGAAGGAAACAACAGCAAAAATGAATAAAACTAAAAGCTGGTTCTTTAAGAACATAAACAAATTTGATAAACCATTAGCCACACTCATGAAGAAAAAAAGGGAGAAGACTCAGATCAATGGATTTAGAAATGAAAAAGGAGAAGTAACAACTGACACTGCAGAAATACAAAGGGTCATGAAAGATTACTAGAAGTAACTATATGCCAATAAAATGGACCAACCTGGAAGAAATGGACAAATTCTAAGAAAAGCACAAACTTTCGAGACTGAACCAGCAAGAAATAGAAAATATAAACCGACCAAACACAAGTATTGAAATTGAGACTGTGATTAAGTATCTTCAAGAAACAAAAGCCCAGGACCAGGTGGCTGGACAGGTGAATTCCTTCTAACATTTAGAGAAGAGCTAACACCTATACATCTTAAAATCTTCCAAAATATAACACAGGGAGGAACACTCCCAAACTCATTCTATGAGGCCACCATCACCCTGATAAAAAAAAACAGACAAAGATGTCACAAAGAAAGAAAACTACAGGCCAATATCATTGATGAACAAAGATGCAAAAATCCTAAACAAAATACTAGCAAACAGAGTCCAACAGGACATTAAAAGGATCATACATCATGAGGTGGCATTTATCCAAGGAATACAAGGATTTTTCAAAATACGCAAATCAATCAATGTGATAAACCATATTAACAAATTGAAAAAGAAAAACCATATGATCATCTCAATAGATGCAGAAAAAGCTTTTGACACAATTCAACACCTATTTATGATAAAAACCCTCCAGAATGTAGGCATAGCGGGAAATTACCTCAACATATTAAACGCCATATTTGACAAACCCCCAGCCAACATCATTCTCAATGGTGAAAAACCGAACAATTTCCTCTAAGATAAAGGACAAGACAAGGTTGTCCACTCTCACAACTATTACTCAACAGAGTTGTGGAAGTTTTAGCCACAGCAATCAGAGAAGAAAAATAAATAAAAGGAATCCAAATTGGAAAAGAAGAAGTAAAGCTGTCACTCTTTGCAGATGACATGATACAATACATAGAGAATCCTAAAGATGCTACCAGAAAACTGCTAGAGCTAATCAATGAATTTGGTAAAGTAGCAGGACACAAAATTACTGCACAGAAATCTCTTGCATTCCTATACACTAATGATGAAATATCTGTAAGAGAAATTAAGGAAACACTCCCATTTACCATTGCAACAAAAAGAATAAAATATCTAGGAATAAACCTACCTAAGGAGACAAAAGACCTGTTTGCAGAAAATTATAAGACACTGATGAAAGAAATTAAAGATGCTACAAACACACGGAGAGATATAACATGTTCTTGGATTGGAAGAATTAACAATGTGAAAATGACTATATTACCCAAAGCAATCTACAGATTCAATGCAGTCCCTAAGAAACTACCAATGGCATTTTTTACAGAACTAGAACAAAAATTTTCACAATTTATATGGAAACACGAAAGATGCCGAATAGCCAAAGCAATCTTGAGAAAGAAAAACGGAATTGGAGGAATCAGGCTCCCCGACTTTAGACTATACTACAAAGCTAGAGTAATGAAGACAGCATGGTTCTGGCAAAAAAACAGAAATATAGATCAATGGAACAGGACTGAAAGCCCAGAGATAAACCCACACACATATGGTCACCTTATCTTTGATAAAAGAAGCAAGACTACACAGTGGAGGAAAGACAGCCTCTTCAATATCTGGTGCTGGGAAAACTGGACAGCTACATGTAAAAGAATGAAATTAGAACACTCCCTAACACCATACACAAAAATAAACTCAAAATGGATTAAAGACCTAAATGTAAGGCCAGACACTATCAAACTCTTAGCAGAAAACATAGGCAGAACACTCTATGACATAAATCACAGCAAGATCCTTTTTGACCCACCTCATAGAGAAATGGAAATAAAAACAAAAATAAACGGGGGGACCTAATGAAACTTAAAAGCTTTTGCACAGCAAAGGAAACCATAAACAAGACGAAAAGACCACCCTCAGAATGGGAGAAAATATTTGCAAATGAAGCAACTGACAAAGCATTATTCTCCAAAATTTACTAGCAGCTCATACAGCTTAATATCAAAAAAACAAACAACCCAATCCAAAAATCGGCAGTAGATATTAATAGACATTTCTCCAGAGAAGGTATACAGATTGCCAGCAAACACATGAAAGGATGGTCCACATCACTAATCATTAGAGAAATGCTAATCAAAACTACAATGTGGTACCACCTCACAACATTCAGAATGGCCATCATCAAAAAATCTACAAACAATAAATTCTGGAGAGGGTTTGGAGAAAAGGGAACCCTCTTGCACTGTTGGTGGCAATGTAAATTGATACAGCCACTATGGAGAACAGTATGGAGGTTTCTTAAAAAGCTAAAAATAAAACTACCATATGACCCAGCAATCCCACTACTGGGCATATACCCTGAGAAAACCATAATTCAAAAAGAGTCATGTACCACAATGTTCATTGCAGCTCTATTTACAATAACCAGGACATGGAAGCAACCTAAGTGTCCATCGACAGATGAATGGATAAAGAAGAAGTGGCACATATATGCAATGGAATATTACTCAGCTGTAAAAAGAAATGAAACTGAGTTATTTGTAGTAAGATGGATGGACCTAGAGTCTGTCATGCAGAGTGAAGTAAGTCAGAAAGAAAAAAACAAATACAGTATGCTAACACATATATATGGAATCTAAAAAAAAGGGGAAAAAAGTTCTGAAGAGCCTGGGGGCAGGACAGGAATAAAGATGCAGATGTAGAGAATGGACTATAGGACATGGAGAGGGGGCAGGGTAAGCTGGGACGAAGTGAGAGAGTACCATGGACTCATATATAATACCAAATGTAAAATAGATAGCTTGTAGAAGCAGCCACATAGCTCAGGGATATCAGCTCAGTGCTTTGTGACCACCTAGATGGGTGGGGTAGGGAGGGTGGTAGGGAGATGCAAGAGGGAGGAGATATGGGGATATTTATATATGTATAGCTGATTCACTTTGTTATAAAGGAGAAACTAACACACCATTGTAAAGCAATTATAGTCCAATAAAGATGTTAAAAAATGAAAAATAAATTTAAAAATTAAAAATTGTTCAATGGTAAATTTTATATTTTGTATGTTTTACTGCAATTCAAATAACCCTTTGGTGTATTTTTGTTTTTATTTCCATTTCTCTATGAGGTGGGTCAAAAAGGATCTTGCTGTGATTTATGTCATAGAGTGTTCTGCCTATGTTTTCCGCTAAGAGTTTGATAGTGTCTGGCCTTACATTTAGGTCTTTAATCCATTTTGAGTTTATTTTTGTGTTTGGTGTTACGGAGTGTTCTAATTTCATTCTTTTACATGTAGCTGTCCAGTTTTCCCAGCACCACTTATTGAAGACGCTGTCTTTTCTCCACTGTATAGTCTTGCCTCCTTTATCAAAGATAAGGTGACCATATGTGTGTGGGTTTATCTCTGGGCTTTCAGTCCTGTTCCATTTATCTATATTTCTGTTTTTGTGCCAGTACCATACTGTCTTGATTACTGTAGCTTTGTAGTATAGTCTGAAGTCAGGGAGCCTGATTCCTCCAGCTCTGTTTTTGTTTCTCAAGATTGCTTTGGCTATTTGGGGTCTTCTGTGTTTCCATGCAAATTGTGAGATTTTCTGTTCTACTTCTGTGAAAAATGCCAGTGGTAGTTTGATAGGGATTGCATTGAATCTGTAGATTGCTTTGGGTAGTATATTTTTTTTCACAATGTTGATTCTTCCAATCCAAGAACATGGTATATCTCTCCATCTGGTGTAAAGTCTAAATTCTGTCATACAATTTACACAGTTCCAGATGATCTCTTCTTTCCACCTATTGCTCCTGCCTGATCTCTCACCACTCCATCTACTTTCTAGTTTAGCTATATTGTCTTTATTTGTTCAAGTAGTAAATGTTTCTTGCCTTTGGGCTTTCCCATTTTTTTGTCTTTGATTCACACCCTCTTTACCCTTCTCTCTCTCTTTGTTTGGGCGGGTGGGGTCCTAATTACTACTCATCATTCTTCAGCTTTAAATATTACTTTTAATCTGCCTTGTGTCTCTTCCTTTTTGGAATTGTCCTTTCCTGATTCAGTATGACTCTGGTGAGGTTGTCAATCAAGGAGCCTCACCTTCCTCTCCATAGTGGTGAGAATATAATCTTAGGCTGGCCAATCAGAGCGCCCATTCTGGTGGATAGTGATTCGTCCCTAAATTGGTATGTGATCCAACCAGGTTCAAACTGAGTACTTTTTGAGCTACTGATATGGGGAGTTGGAAAAAAAACTGCCTCTCATTCTGAGTGTGTGAGCTTAATGCAATGTAATCCTCATGGTACTGAGGTGCCATGTCTCTCAATATGAAGAGAAAGGCTGATAATGAAGTAACCAAAGGAGTGCTGAACTGAGAGATGAGGAAAGATCTCTGAGGGCAACCTGAGCACATGAATCCAACCTTGCTATATAAACTTGTTTAATTAACTGCCTTTCCTCTTAGACTGCAAGCTATTGGTTTGCCAAAAGGTTCGTTCAGGTTTTTTGATACATTGACTACCATCTTACTCATCATTATATTTCCAGTATTTTGTGCAGCACTTGTCACATCATAAATATTTAATCAACATATTTTGAAAACCTGAATTATTGTTATCTATGGGGTTATGCTCTTTGCACAATAATATAAATACTCACCAAAGTATTTTTTCTAATATTTTAGTGATTTGATGTATTTAATTTAAATTTATGGTATGGGGGGGAGAACTAATTTGTTATTTTTTCCCATATGATCAGCCACATATTCTTTACACAATTTAATAAATGATTCAGCCATTCTTCACTAAACTGAAATGCCACCTTTAAAGTCCTATATAAGCCTATGTCCATTTCTGCGGTTTATACCCTGTTATATTCAATTGTGTACATATTTCTACATCAGTAATACATTGTTTTAATTATTGTATCATTATCTTATTTTTTACTGTACATAAAGATCTCCCAAAAAGTAACTTTAATTTTTTCTCTGATTTCTGAAAAATTCATGAACTATGTGAAAGGAGGGTGGGAGGGAGGGAGACGCAAGAGGGAAGAGATATGGGGATATATGTATATGTATAACTGATTCACTTTGTTATAAAGCAGAAACTAACACACCATTGTAAAGCAATTATACTCCAATAAAGATGTTAAAAAAATTGCTGACTTAAGTTTTCCCATTCTCCTTTTATTTTTCATCATACTCTTTATTAATGCTTTTAATTAAGATACTCTATTTGTTTAATACTGAGTATTTTAGAAGTAAATTGGAAAATAGCAAATAGTAAGCACGGCAGCTATCTTGATCAGGAAAACAGTTAAGATGTAGAAGAATAAGGAACACCATAGAATAAATAAAAAACCATAGAAATGTTGACAGTAAAGTAAAGAGAAGGTGCCTGGAATATAATTATTTTTCATATTTTTCCCCTTATCCCCTCCCCACCCCCACTCTCCTGATATTTTCACACTATGAGGAATGAGTGAATGGCCATATGTAGGAAGAAGGTCATACTTTGATACCAATTTTAGTGATATTTTGTATTTGGAATTATTATGAAACTTTTACTGAAAATTCACGATTTACTAGATCATAGTCATATAGAACTAATAGCAAATGAGAGAAAAAATTTATTGGAACATTAATGAATTTATAGTAATTCAAAGTTATACAGCAAGAACTGAATGTCACCAAAAGAGACCATTGACTGGCAGCTGCAGGACCATCTCACAGGCATTATTTTCTTTGGTGAGTTCACCATGATCCAGTCCAGGGCCTTCAATCTTAGAGGTCTACAGCTTGATATGGGTCATGTCCCAGAATCCATCCAAATCAGGGGGTGAAATTTCGCTAATTATATCATAAGACTGAAAGATATAAAAAGAGAAAGACAATTAATTCATTTATATTAAGAAATGCAATTATCATACACATTAGATATATCTGTTGAGAAGGTAACAACATCCCAATTTTCCTTCTAGGCAGATTACAAGGGAAGCAAAATTATTAGAGCATTTCTTCATAAACATTAAATCAAAGTCATAAGATGTTGATAACTGGCATCTTGCTTTATACCTGATGTATTTGCCTGCACAATGAAGATTTATCTGTTGCATAGACCAGATGTTTCCATTACCCAAGGCATTTTTCCCTTAGAAAAGTTTTAAGGTGTCTACCTCTGTGTTTCTTATTTTTATAGACTTCCATAATTGATCAACTGGCCCCATTCTGCCCCCACTACCCCTCAGCACATTCTTATATTCTCCAGAAAATCTATATTTATTTACACAAATAATACATGACTATATTTGAACTGTATATAATTCAAACAACATAGACAAAATTACCCATGCCACCAAACCTTTACTTTTCTTCATTTCTGTCTCTAGAAGAAAACACAAATGTCAGGTTTTTCTAGATCCTTTTCTATGCATTTAAATGTACATATGGATAATACTTACAGTAATATACAATTTTAAAGAAGAGCATTTGAATATGAATTAGATCATGCCATACCTACAATTCTGCAATTTGTTTTAATCCACTTAATAAAATATCAATGATTTTTCATTATCAAAATAGATCTATCCCCATATTTCAACAGCCTCACAATATTACATTGCATGATAGAATAATTTATTTAGTTTTTCCTCTGTTAAAAGGTATTTAGTATCTTTGCAACTTTTCTTTATAACAAAAAAGTATAATTTGTTCATATATAAGAATGTTTCCATAGGTTCTGTAAATGAAATATGTGCTAGAGTACACAGTTTAAAGTTTTAATGCTGCTAATATACAATAAAAATATACACTCCCATAGACAGTGTATATATCACCACATCCGTCCTAAAATTGAAGATTATGTAAAGTTTTGATTGTTGCAAATATGATGAGCTAAGAATGGTATCTTGAATTGTACTTCCATGATTAATAATGAAGTTAAGTTCATTGATTAACATTACTGGTCATTAAGATTTTGTCTTCTAAGAACTGTCATTCCTTGAACATTTTTCAAACAAGTTATTTGTATTTCTGTATTATATATAAAAGTGTTTTAAGGACTTGAATCAAGATGGCAGAGTAGGAGGATGTGGAACTCACCTCCCCCCATGAACACATCAAAAGTACACCTACATGTGGAAAAATTCTCACTGAAAACTAACTGGAGACTAGCAGAAAGACTCCTATACAACCAAGGTTGTAAGAAAGATACATGCAGGGTATGAAGGGAAGAGAAACAATCAGGTTGGGACCAGTGCTTCTTGGAGAAGACTCAGAGGAAATGGGAGATTACATGGGCATAGACCCTCTCTGGGGAGTGCACAGTTGAAGCTACATATTGGATGACCCGCCTTCAGAGTCTGACAAAGGGAATAGCCCCTTGGCTGGTTGGAGGCTCAGTGAGACTAACAGGAGGGCTGTGGGAAGCCTAGACTCTCTTTGTGAAGAGCACTCGAATGCTTGCTTGCTCCCAAAGCTGAGCAGAAAGGTTGGATTGGAACCATGTAGCTGGCTAACACATTTCCTGTGACCAACTAATGTGTGCCCTAGCCTGAATCAAGTGAACACTCTGGCCCCATTTGCTTCACACTGCAGCTAGAAATGAAGGAAAAGCTCAGCCATAAGATGCCACAATGACTCCAACACTAAACAGTGTCTGAGCAGGGACTGGGCAGCCATTACTGCTGATAGCACAGACAGCACATCACAGGAAGACCAGATCTCTGACAGTGGCCAGACTGCCACACTCTGTGCCCTGACACTTGCCCAAAACCCACACCATTACCTCTTGCTCCAGCATTGCTCTTCTCTGGGGCTAAAGGAGCCACTGCTGAGAAACAGAAGAACACACACTTAAAGGGAACTGAGGCACCTCAGACTCGACCCTTAGGGCTTCTGTTCCAGCAACTTGAGACCTGACTGACCCCCAATAGGGTGGTGACAGTCACTGAGCAGAGGGGAAGTCCCTCCTCACACCTGCTTCCTGCCCTAGGCCCTGAATCTCCAGCCCCTTCTCCTCCTATGGTGATAGATGCTAGCACACCTTGTGGAAACATGTGACTTGTGTTCATGTCAAATCTAGCTTTACCACCAAAGCCACTGGGCACAAACAGACTGTATCAGGATGTTCACACATAAGGACCACCCTTTAAGACCGTCATAGATAACTGTTTTACCTAATTTCATAGAGACAAAGAAAAATAAGCAAATTGAGAAGACAGAGGAATTTTTCTCAATTGAAAGAGAAAGAAATAAAACCCTGAAAAAACAACTAATGAAACAGAAATAAACAACTTACTAGCTAAAGAATTCAAAGCATTAGTAATAAGAATGCTAATTGAATTATGTAAAGAATAGATGAACACAATGAAAGTTTTAACAAAGAAACAGAAAATATAAAAAAAAGAATCAGTCAGAAGTAAAGAATAAAATAATTGAAATGAAAAACACACTAGAAAGAATGAACAGCAGACTAGGTGATACAGAAGAACACATAAGTGATCTGAAAGATAGAATAATGGAAACCACCAAGCACAACAGGAAAAAAGAAAAACAAATTTTAAAAAATGAAAACTGTTTAAGGGATCTTTGCGATAACATCAAACGTACAAGCATTCACATTATAGGGGTCCCAGAAGAGAAGAGATAGAGAAGGAGGTTAAAAATTCATTTAATAAAATTATGACAGAAAATTTCCCAAGCCTGAAGAAGGAAAGATATCCAGGTATAGGAAGAACAAAGAGTCCCAAATAAGATTGAACCCAAACAGACCCAAAGCAAGACATAATCATAATTAAAATGGCTGAAGTCAAAGATAAAGAAATAATTCTAGGTCATGGAGAGGAAAAGACTGCCGGATGACCCTAGTGCTAGACTCGGGCAGCTAGAGGGCCCTTCCTCCTTCCTGTCCTTGGAATATGCATCCACTTGCCACCCCTACACTAGGAGCCGCCCCAAGGGTGCAGTCCTCAGAGGGTGATGTGTTGCTGAGACCATCTGGATGGTCTGACTGAACCCAATTAAAGTCTTTATATACATTTTAAAATTCTGGCAGCCAGTGTGGAGGTCTGTTCATCTTGCGGTACCCAAGACAAGCCTCACATGTACTGCCCAAGTGACCTAGAAAAAGGCTGCACTGAAGGCCAGCAAGATGGCAGAGTAGAGAACATGAGCTCACCTCTTCTTATTAAAACACCAAAACCACAACTAACTGCTGAACAACCATCTAAAACAAACCAAAAAGAAACAAACAAACAAACAACAACAACAACAAAAAAAAAAAAAACACTGGAACGCTCAAAAAAAGATACCTTATATCCAAAGACAAAAGAGAAGCCACAGCAAGACAGAGTGAAAGTCCTGAGCCTCACATCAGGATTCACAGCCTGGGAGTCTGACAGAAGAAGGAGGAGACCCCAGAGAATCTGGCTTTGAAGGCCAGTGGGATTTGATTGCCGGAATTCCACAGGACAGGAGGAAAGAAAAACTGCACTCTTGGAGGGGGCACACAAGGTCCCATGTGCACCAGGACCCATGGAAAAAATAAGTGACCTCATAAGATACTGGGCCAGACCTACCTGCTAGTATTGCAGAGTCTGCTGTGGAGGTCGGGGGGGCTGTGGCTCAATGCAGGGACAAAGACTCTGGCAGCAGCAGTTCTGGCAAGTGTCCATTGGTGTGAGCCCTCCTGGAAGCCACCATTTCCTACCCAAGACCTAACCCCACCTAACAACCTGTAGGCTCCAGTGCTGGGATGCCTCAGGCCAAACAACCAACAGGGAGGGGACACAGCCCCACACATCAGCAGACAAGCTGCTTAAAGTCTTCCTGAGAAGAGCCCTGCCTACCAGAGGGACAGGACTCAGCTCCACCCACCAGGAGAAAGGAACCAGACCCTCCCACGAGGAAGCCTGCAAAAGCGTCTTAGACAGCCTCATATACTAGAGGGCACACAACAGAAGCAAGAAGAACTACACTCCTGCAACTGGTGGAACTGACACCGCAATCACAGAAAGGTAGACAAAATGAGACATCAGAGGACTGCATCCCAGATGAAGGACAAAGATAAAACCCCAGAAAAACAAGTGAGTGAAGTGGAGATAGGCAATCTAACTGAAAAATAATTCAGAGTAATGATAGTGAAGATGATCCAAAATCTTGTAAAAAGAATGGAGGCACAGATCAAGAAGATACAAGAAATGTTTAACAAAGATGTGGAAGCACAAAAAACAAACAGAGATGAACAATACAATAATAAATATTTAAAATACACTAGAAGGAATCAATAGCAGAGTAACTGAGGCAGAAGAATGGATAAGTGAGCTGGAAGACAGAATGGTGGAAATCACTGCTATGGAACAGAATAAAGAAAAAAGAATGAGAAGAAATCACAACAGTCTAAGAGACGTCTGGGACAACATTAAGTGCAACAAACATTCACATTATAGGAATCCCAGAAGGAGAAGAGAGAGAGGAAGGACCTGAGAAAATATTTGAAGAGATAATGGCTGAAAACTTCCCCAAGGTGGGAAAGAAAATAGCCACCTAAGTCCAGGAAGTGAAAAGAGTCCCAGGCAGGATAAACCCAAGAAGGAACATGCTGAGACACATAGTAATCTAACTGACAAAAATTAAAGACAAAGGAAAAATATTAAAAGCAACAAGGGAAAAGCAACAAATAACATACAGGAGAATCCCCATAAAGTAATCAGCTGATCTCTCAGCAGAAACTCTGCAGGACAGAAGGGAGTGGCATGATATTTTTAAAGTGATGAAAGGGAAGAACCTACAACCAAGAATATTCCACTTAGCAGGGATCTAATTCAGATTTCAGAGAAATCAAAAGCTGTACAGACAAGGAACACCTAAGATAATTCAGCATCACCAGACCAGCTTGGCAACAAATGCTAAAGGAACTTCTCTAAGTGGAAAAGAAAAGGCCACAAATAAAAACAAGAAAATTATGAATGGGAAAGCTGACGGGTAAAGGCAAATATAAAATAAAGGTAAGAAATCATTTACAGACAATTATGATATCAGAACAAAAAATTGTGAAAAGAGGAGAGTAAAAATGCAGGATATTGGAAATACAATTAAAATTAAAAGACCAGCCACTTGGGAAATCCCTGGTGGCACAGTGGTTAAGAATCTGCTTGCCAATGCACGGGACATGGGTTTGAACCCTGGTCCGGGAAGATCTCACATGTCGTGGAGCAACTAAGCCTGTGCACCACAACTACTGAGCCTGCCCTCTAGAGCCTGAAACCACAACTACTGAGCCCACATGCCACAACTACAGAAGCTCCTGCATCTAGAGCCCATGCTCTACAGCAAAGACAAGCCACTGCAATGAGAAGCCCATGCACCTCAATGAAGAGTAGCCTCCACTAGCAGCAACTAGAGAAAGCCCACACACAGCCACAAAGACCAAATGCAGCCAAAAATTAATTGATTAAGTTTTTTAAACAAGACCAGCAAGTTAAAACAATAATTTTATATACAGACTGCTATATCAATAACCCATGGTAACTGCAAAATGAAAACCTACAATAGATACAAGCACAAAAAAGAAATAGGATTGCAAAGACAACACTAAAGTTAATCATCAAATCAAAAGAGATGAGAGCAAAAGAAGAAGGGAAGAAAAAAGGCCTACAAAAACAAATCCAAAACAATTGACAAAATTGAAATAGGAACATACATATCAATAATTACCTTAAATATAAATTGAATAAATGCTCCAATCAAATGACATAGACTGGCTGAATGGATACAAAAACAAGACCTGTATATATGCTGTCTACATGAGACCCAATTCAGATCTAGGGATATATACAAACTGAATGTGAGGGGATGGAAAAATGTATTCTATGCAAATGGAAATCAAAAGAAACCTGGAGTAGGAACACTCACATCAGACAAAATGGATTGTTACAAGAGACAAAGAAGGAAACTACATAGCAATCAAGGGATCAACCCAAGAAGAAGATATAACAATTGTAAATATATATACACCCAACATAGGAGCACCCCAATACATAAGGCAAATACTAAGAGCCATTAAAGGAGAAATCAACAGTAACACATCATCAGTGGGGTCTTTAACACCACACTTTCATCAAGGGAAGATCATCCAGACAGATCAATAAGGAAACACAGGCCTTAAATGACACGTTAGACCAGATGGGCTTAATTGATATTTATAGGACATTCAATCCAAAAGCAGCAGAATACACTTTCTTTTCAAACTCACACTGAACATTCTACAGGACACGTCACATCTTGGGTCACAAATCAAGCCTCAGTAAATTTAAGAAAATTGAAATCATATCAAGCATCTTTTCTGACCACAATGCTATGAGATTAAAAATCAAATACAAGAGAAAAAAACTGAAGAAATCATGAATACGTGGAGGCTAAACAGTACACTACTAAACACCTAAAGGATCACTGAAGAAATCACAGGAAATGAAAAATACATACAGAAAAAAGAAAATGAAAGCACAACGATCCAAAACCTATGGGATATGGCAAAAGCAGTTCTAAGAGGGAAATTTATATCAATAAAATTTTACCCAGGAAACAAGAAAAATTAGAAATAAACAACCTAACTGCACACTTAAAGCAACTAGGGAAAGAAGAAGAAACAAAACCCAAAATTAGTAAAATGAAAGGAAACATAAAGATCAGAGCAGAAATAAATGAAATAGAGATGAAGAAAACAATAACAAAAATCAAAGAAACTGAAAGCTGATTCTTCGAAAACATAAACAAAATTGATAAACCTTTAGCCAGACTCATCAAGAAAAAAGGGAGAAGGCTCAAATCAATAAAATTAGAAGACGAGCTTCAAGATGGTGGAAGAGTAAGACATGGAGATGACCTTCCTCCCCACAAAAACATCAGAAATACATCTACATGTGGAACAACTCCTACAGAACACTTACTGAACGCTGGCAGAAGACCTCAGACCTCCCAAAACGCAATAAACTCCACACGTACCTGGGTAGGGCAAAAAAAAAAAGAAAAAACAGAGACAAAAGAATAGGGACGGGACCTGTACCAGTGGGAGGGAGCTGTGAAGGAGGAAAGGTTTCCACACACTAAGAAGGCCTTTCACAGGCGGAAACTGCGGGTGGCGGAGGGGGAAGCTTCGGAGCCATGGAGGAGAGCACAGCAACAGGGGTGCAGAGGGCAAAGCAGAGAGACTCCCACACAGAGGATTGGTATCAACCAGCACTCAACAGCTCGAGAGCCTCGTCTGCTAACCTGCCAGGACGGTGGGGGTTGGGAGCTGAGGCTCCAGCTTCGGAGGTCGGATACCAGGGAGAGGACTGGGGTTGGCTGCATGAACACAGCCTGAAGGGGGCTAGTGCGCCAAAGCTAGCCATGAGGGAGTCCGGGAAAAAATCTGGAGCTGGCGAAGAGGCAAGAGACTTTTTCTTGTCTCTTTGTTTCCTGGTACGGGAGAAGAGGGGATAAAGAGCGCTGCTTAAAGGAGCTCCAGAAATGGGCGCAAGCCATGGCTATCAGCGCAGAACCCAGAGACAGGAATGAGATGCTAAGGCTGCTGCTACAGACACTAAGAAAACTGTGTGCAAGCACAGGTCACTATCCACACTGCCCCTCCCGGGAAACTGTGCAGCCCACCACTGCCAGGGTCCCGTGACCCAGGGACAACTTCCCCAGGAGAACACATGGCGCGCCTAAGGCTGTTGCAACGTCACACTGGCCTCTGCCGCCACAGGCTTGCCCCACATTCCATACCCTCCCTCCCCCTGGCCTGAGTGAGCCAGAGCCCCCTAATCAGCTGCTACTTTAACCCCATCCTGTCTGAGCGAAAAACAGACGCCCTCAGGCGACCTACACACAGAGGCAGGGCCAAATAAAAAGCTGAACCCCGGGAGCTGTGCAAAAAAAGAAGAGAAAGGGAAATTTCTCCCACCAGCCTCAGGAGCAGCGGATTAAATCTCCACAATCAACTTGATGTACCCTGCATCTGTGGAATACCTGAATAGATAACGAATCATCCCAAATTGAGGAGCTGGATTTTGGGAGCAATGACATGTATATTTTTTTCCATTTTATCTTTTTGTGAGTGTGTATGTGTATGTTTCTGTGTGTCATTTTATCTGTATAGCTTTGCTTTAACCAATTGTCCTAGGGTTCTGTCTGTCCTTTTTTTTTTTTTGGTTTAGTTTTTAGCACTTGTTATCATTGGTGGATGTGTTTTTTGATTTGTTTGCTGTCCTCTTTCCTTCTTTCTTTTTTTTCATTTATTACTTTTTAAAAATTTTTTTAATCATTATTTTTTCTTTTTATTTTAATAACTTTATTTTATTTTATCTTCTTTATTTATTTTATTTTTTCCCTTTTATTCTGAGCTGTGTGGATGACAGGCTTTTGGTGCTCCACCCAGGCGTCAGGGCTGTGCATCTGAGGTGAGAGAGCCAAGTTCAGGACATTGGTCCACAATAGACCTCCCAGCTCCACGTAATATGAAACAGTGAAAATCTCCGAGAGATCGCCATTTCAATACCAAGACCCAGCTTGACTCAACGACCAGTAGGTTACAGTGCTGGACACCCTATGCCAAATAACTAGAAAGACAGGAACAAAACCACATCCATTAGCAGAGAGGCTGCCTAAAATGATAATAAGGCCACAGACACCCCAAAACACACCACCAGACGTGGACCTGCCCACCAGAAAGAAAAGATCCAGCCTCATCCATCAGAACACAGGCACTAGTCCCCTCCACCAGGAAGCCTACACAACCAACTGAACCAACCTTAACCACTGGGGGAAAATACCAAAAACAACGGGAACTACGAAAGAGCAGCCTGTGAAAAGGAGACCCCCAAACACAGTAAGTTAAGCAAAATGAGAAGACGGAGAAACACACAGCAGATGAAGGAGCAAGGCGAAAACCAAACAGACCTAACAAATGAAGAGGAAATAGGCAAGCTACGTGAAAAAGAATTCAGAATAATGAGAGTAAAGAGGATCCAAAATCTTGGAAATAGAATAGACAAAAATGCAAGAAACATTTAACAAGGATGTAGAAGAACTAAAGAAGAACAAAGTGACAATGAAAAACACAATGAATGACATTAAAAATACTCTAGAAGGGATCAATAGCAGAATAACTGAGTCAGAAGAACGGATAAGTGACCTGGAAGATAAAATAGTGGAAATAACTACTGCAGAGCAGAATAAAGAAAAAAGAATGAAAAGAACTGAGGACAGTCTCAGAGACTTCTGGGACAATATTAAATGCACCAACATTCCAATTATAGGGGTTCTAGAAGAAGATGAGAAAAAGAAAGGGACTGAGAAAATATTTGAAGAGATTAGAGTTGAAAACTCCCTTAATATGGGAAAGGAAATAGTTAATCAAGTCCTGGAAGCACAGAGAGTGCCATACAGGATAAACCCAAGGAGAAACACACCGAGACACATATTAATCAAACTATCAAAAATTAAATATAAAGAAAACATATTAAAAGCAACAAGGGAAAAACAACAAATAACACACAAGGGAATCTCCATAAGGTTAACAGCTGATCTTTCAGCAGAAACTCTGCAAGCCAGAAGGGGGTGGCAGGACATATTTAAAGTGATGAAGGAGAAAAACCTACAACCAAGATTACTCTACTCAGAAAGGATCTCATTCAGATTTGAAGGAGAAATTAAAACCTTTACAGACAAGCAATAGCTGAGAGAGTTCAGCACCACCAAATCAGCTCTACAACAAATGCTAAAGGAACTTCTCTAGGCAGGAAACACAAGAGAAAGAAAACACCTACAATAACAAACCCAAAACATTTAAGAAAATGGGAATAGGAACATACATATCGATAATTACCTTAAATGTAAATGGATTAAATGCTCCCACCAAAAGAAACAGACTGGCTGAATGGATACAAAAACAAGACCACTATATGTGCTGTCTACAAGAGAACCACTTCAGAACTAGGGACACATACAGACTGAAAGTGAAGGGATGGAAAAAGATATTCCATGCAAATGGAAATCAAACGAAAGCTGGAGTAGCAATTCCCATATCAGACAAAATAGACTTTAAAATAAAGACTATTACAAGAGACAAAGAAGGACACTATATAATGATCATGGGATCGACCCAAGAAGAAGATATAACAATTGTAAATATTTATTCACCCAACATAGGAGCACCTCAATAAATAAGGCAAATACTAACAGCCATAAAAGGGGAAATCGACAGTAACACAATCATAGTAGGGGACTTTAACATCCCACTTTCACCAATGGACAGATCATCCAAACAGAAAATAAATAAGGAAACACAGCTTTAAATGATACATTAAACAAGATGGACTTAAGTGATATTTATAGGACATTCCACCCCAAATCAACAGAATACACATTTTTCTCAAGTGCTCAAGGAACATTCTCCAGGATAGATCATATCTTGGATCACAAAGCAAGCCTTGGTAAATTTATGAAAATTGAAATCATATCAAGTATCATTTCTGACCACAATGCTATGAGACTAGATATCAATTACAGGAAATTATCTGTAAAACATAAAAACATATGGAGGCTAAACAATGCACTACTTAATAACGAAGTGATCACTGAAGAAATCAAAGGGGAAATCAAAAAATACCTAGAAACAAATGACAATGGAGACACGACGACCCAAAACCTGTGGGATGCAGCAAAAGCAGTTTTAAGAGGGAAGTTTATAGCAATACAAGCATACCTCAAGAAAGAGGAAACATCTCAAATAAACAACCTAACCTTGAAACTAAAGAAATTAGAGAAAGAAGAACAAAAAAACCCCCAAGGGTAGCAGAAAGAAAGAAATCATAAAGATCAGGTCAGAAATAAATGAAAAGAAATGAAGGAAACAATAGCAAAAATCAATGAAACTAAAAGCTGGTTCTTTGAGAAGATAAACAAAATTGATAAACCATCAGCCAGACACATCAAGAGAAAAAGGGAGAAGACTCAAATCAATAGAATTACAAATGAAAAAGTAGAAAAAACCACTGACACTGAAGAAATACAAAAGATCATGAGAGATTACTACAAGCAACTCTATGCCAATAAAATGGACAACCTGGAAGAAATGGACAGATTCTTAGAAATGCACAATCTGCCGAGACTGAACCAGGAAGAAATAGAAAATATGAACAGACCAATCACAAGCACTGAAATTGAAACTGTGATTAAAAATCTTCCAACAAACAAAAGCCCAGGACCAGATGGCTTCACTGGCGAATTCTATCAAACATTTAGAGAAGAGTTAACACCTATCCTTCTCAAACTCTTCCAAAATATTGCAGAGGGAGGAACACTCCCAAACTTATTCTACGAGGCCACCATCACCCTCGTACCAAAACCAGACAAAGATGTCACAAAGAAAGAAAACTACAGGCCAATATCACTGATGAACATAGATGCAAAAATCCTCAACAAAATACTAGCAAACAGAATCCAACAGCACATTAAAAGGATCATACACCATGATCAAGTGGTGTTTATCCCAGGAATGCAAGGATTCTTCAATATATGCAAATCAATCAACGTGATACAACAAATTAACAAATTGAAGGAGAAAAACCATATGATCATCTCAATAGATGCAGAAAAAGCTTTCAACAAAATTCAACACCCATTTCTGATAAAAGCCCTGCTGAACGTAGGCATAGAGGGAACTTTCCTCAACATAATAAAGGCCATATATGACAAACCCACAGCCAACATTGTCCCCAATGGTGAAAAACTGAAACCATTTCCACTAAGACCAGGAACAAGACAAGGTTGCCCACTCTCACCACTATTATTCAACATAGTTTTGGAAGTGTTAGCCACAGCAATCAGAGAAGAAAAAGAAATAAAAGGAATCCAAATCGGAAAAGAAGAAGTAAAGCTGTCACTGTTTGCAGATGACATGATACGATACATAGAGAATCCTAAAGATGCTACCAGAAAACTACTAGAGCTAATCAATGAATTTGGTAAAGTAGCAGGATACAAAATTAATGCACAGAAATCTCTTGCATTTCTATACACTAATGACGAAAAATCTGAAAGTGAAATTAAGAAAACACTCCCGTTTACCATTGCAACAAAAAGAATAAAATATCTAGGAATAAACCTACCTAAAGAGACAAAAGACCTCTATGCAGAAAATTATAAGACACTGATGAAAGAAATTAAAGATGACACAAATAGATGGAGAGATATACCATGTTCTTGGATTGGAAGAATCAACATTGTGAAAATGACTCTACTACCCAAAGCAATCTACAGATTCAATGCAATCCCTATCAAACTACCTCTGGCATTTTTCACAGAACAAGAACAAAAATTTCACAATTTGTATGGAAACACAAAAGACCCCGAATAGCCAAAGCAATCTTGAGAACGAAAAATGGAGCTAGGGGAATCAGGCTCCCTGACTTCAGACTATATTACAAAGCTACAGTAATCAAGACAGTTTGGTACTGGCACAAAAACAGAAATATAGATCAATGGAACAGGATAGAAAGCCCAGAGATAAACCCAAACACATATGGTCACCTTATCTTTGATAAAGAAGGCAAGCATATACAGTGGAGAAAAGACAGCCTCTTCAATTAGTGGTGCTGGGAAAATTGGACAGATACATGTAAAAGTATGAAATTAGAACACTCCCTGACACCATGCACAAAAATTAACTCTAAATGGATTAAAGACCTAAGTTTAAGGCCAGACACTATCAAACTCTTAGAGGAAAACATAGGCAGAACACTCTATGACATACATCACAGCAAGATTCTTTTTGACCCATCTCCCAGAGAAATGGAAATAAAAACACAAATAAACAAGTGGGACCTAATGAAACTTAAAAGCTTTTGCACAGCAAAGGAAACCATAAACAAGACCAAAAGACAACCCTCAGAATGGGAGAAAATATTTGCAAATGAAGCAACTGACAAAGGATTAATCTCCAAGATTTACAAGCAGCTCATGAAGCTCAACAACAGAAAAACGAACAACCCAATCCAAAAATGGGCAGAAGACCTAAATAGACATTTCTCCAAAGAAGATATACAGATGGCCAACAGACACATGAAAGAATGCTCAACATCATTAATCATTAGAGAAATGCAAATCAAAACTACAGTGAGATATCATCTCACACCGGTCAGAATGGCCATCATCAAAAAATCTACAAACAATAAATGCTGGAGAGGGTGTGGAGGAAAGGGGACACTCTTGCACTGTTGGTGGGAATGTAAATTGATACAGCCACTATGGGGAACAGTATGGAGGTTCCTTAAAAAACTACAAATAGCTCTACCATATGACCCAGCAATCCCAGTACTGGCCATATACCCTGAGAAAACCATAGTTCAAAAAGAATCATGTACCAAAATGTTCATTGCAGCTCTGTTTACAATAGCCAGGACATGGAAGCAACCTAAGTGTCCATCATCGGATGAATGGATAAAGAAGATGTGGCACATAGATTCAATGGAATATTACTCAGCCATAAAAAGAAATGAAATGGAGGTATTTGTAATGAGGTGGATGGAGTTAGAGTCTGTCATACAGAGTGAAGTAAGTCAGAAAGAGAAAAACAAATATAGTATGCTAACACATATATATGGAATCTAAGGGGAAAAAAAAAGGCCATGAAGAACCTAGTGGCAAGACGGGAATAAAGACACAGACCTACTAGAGAATGGACTTGAGGATTTGGGGAGGGGGAGGGGAGAGATGTGACAGGGTGAGAGAGTGTCATGGACATATATACACTACCAAATGTAAAATAGCTAGCTAGTGGGAAGCAGCCGCATAGCACATGGAGATCAGCTCGGTGCTTTGTGACTACCTAGAGGGGTGGGATGGGGAGGGTGGGAGGGAGGGAGATGCAAGAGAGAAGAGATATGGGAACATATGTATATGTATAACTGATTCACTTTGTTATAAAGCAGAAACTAACACACCATTGTAAAGCAATTATACTTCAATAAAGATGTTTATAAAAAAAGAAAAAGATAGGTTTATTCAGGACCACCAGAGAATAGCAGTTCAGAGAGTGCAACCATGATGATTCACATGCACTTTCCTGCATGCCAATGGAAGGAAAATGATTTTATAGAGAGGAAAAGGAAGTTGGGAGGGCTACAGTAAACAAAGAGCCCTTGAATTTTCATTGACTGAGACCTTGAAAGGAACGAAGGGGAGTCTTTCTTCTTCCTGTTGGGCTCTACTATCATCGTAGGGTGTGAGAGGTCCCCCTTCTGGTCACCCAACTCTATTTGAATGGGGTTTCTGTTTACTAATTTTTTACATTTCCCCTTTTGATCAAGATCTTTCTCTGAAAGCATCACTGATCAAGAGTTGTTTTCTAGTTTCAGCAGCTTTTTGTCCCTTAATGTCAGAAAAGACCTTTCCTGGGTGTAGTGTCTCACACCAGAGGGAAAGTGCTGACTGGAAACCTATTAAGGTCACATTTGAGTGACAAGGAGGGGTAGGAGAGAGAACAGCCAGGCATTTTTATCTAAAGAAGTCCATATTTATCAAAATCCTAGACATTGGAGATCATCTGAAACATTATGGCATCATCAAAGATTTGGTGACAAGTTTCCAACAGGCCTGGTGTTTATTTATTTATTTGTTTAACATCTTTATTGGAGTATAATTGCTTTACAACAGTATCTTAGTTTCTGCTGTATAACAAAGTGAATCAGCTTGGCCTGGTGTTTAGAACTTTATGTCTTCCAGAACAGCCAACAAGATGTGTGAGAAATAAGGACTCTCAGTATAACCCTGAGGCATTACTGTCCAGGAGAATTGTTTTTCCTCTGAAGTGAAGGCAGAAAACTATTGGGTACCTTCCTCAGCTGGAATAGTAAAGAATATACTGCATAAATCTATTATGGTAAATAATTTACTTCCAGTAAGAATGAACTAAAGTTAATAGTAATGTATGAGGATTACAAATTACAGCTTTCTTGGGAAAGCTTTCTCATCAAATGTCATTTGCTTCAGTTCTGGGAAATCTTTACTTTCAGGTCACCAGAGTATCTGCAGGGACAGCCAGGGTTCATGAAGGCTATAATTTTTTCAGTTGATCAATGGTTTAGCGGAGGTACAGAGGTGAGCAGTGGGAATTTTAGTCTCTAGTAGGACTGGGTTGCTATTTGGTCCAAACTAGAGCTTTTGCTTTTTATCAAGCCAACAGTTTTTGCATTTGCAATCTTGTTTTTCCTTTTCTGAGGCTAATTTTTGGGCCTCTCTAGCCAGTTTTTCTAAATTATCATTTGAGGTAATATCCCTTTGGAGGTTTGGCTGCTGTTGGTCCCTTTAAGGGCAGTATTCCATGCAGAAATATTGTTACCAAGGCTATTGCTCCAGAATCATACCACTGTCCCTCCCTCAAATAGAAACCAATTACTCTTATCTAAGTTTCAGGAGGAAGATGCAAAGAGAAAAAAACAAGAACTGGTAGAACCAACTAGGCCCAAGATGACGGAGTATTTAACTTCCAGTAGAACTTGAGCCTCATTTTACGCTTATTGCAGTGCATTAACATGCTAAATGACGCACCCACCAGCTCCATGACAGTTGACTATTACCATGACAACAACTGGAAAAACCCATAGAAGGACTGAAAAGGAGAGTTGCATCAGCTCTGGGTCCAAACCACACTCCTGTTCTCAGCTAACTCATAAATATTCCTCCCACTCTTTCTAGTTCCCTCCCTTTTACCCCCACCCTTCTATATATTTTGGTCTCAGCCCAAATTGGGTTGAGAAGTTGATTTGTGAACTAGGTTCCTGCTTCTCCATTCTTTGGCCATTGAATAAATCTTGTGATGTTCCATTCTCAGCATTAGTTTCATTATTGGCTGGGCGAGTCTTATCAGAACAAGAACCTCCCTGGCCAAGACAGGGAGTCTCATCCTAGGCTAAGACCCCGGCGTAGGTCTTGTCGACCAATTCAGTGACAATATCAGCAAGGTGATTTCCCTTTCGTCCAGAGTGTCAGGTTTAGAATGACCCTGAATCTTAGTAATAGCTAAAGCAGCAGGTAAAAGAATTGCATTCAACAATACCTGAACATAAGGGCCATTTTTAATGATATATTCACAAGAAGCAAGAAAGCCACATCATTTACATAACATTTCAAAATCATAAGCTACTCTGAAAGCATATCTACTATCAGTATAAATTTTGGCAGTTTTATCCTTGGCTAAAGTACAAGTCCAAGTAAGAGGGTATAATTTAGCCTGTTGGCATGAAGTAACCATAGGTAAAGATGCTGCCTCGAGAACACCAAAAGGAGTTTTAATGGCATACCCAGCACAATATTTGCCATTGTCGCCTTTTAAATAATAACTATTGGTAAACAATGAGAAGTTATTGTTACCCAATGGAATTTCCTGTCAAACATTATGAGGAGTCAGGAAATGGACCATCAGTGTTAAACAGTTGTGAAGGAATACATTGGTGATGTAGGGGAGAAGAATAACTGGGTTAAGGTTCCTACAATGTAAAAGAGTTATGTGAAGGGCAGGTAACAAAAGGACTTCAAAGGAGGTGAAGCAGCTACCTGAGAAATGTTGAGTCTGATTAGATTTCAGGAGAACTTCTGCTGCAAGAGGTACAAAAAAGGTTAAAGAGGAATTCACAGTTTTCTCATTGACCTTAGCCAAAAAAGCAATGACTGTAATGCCTCTAATACAAAAGGGGTATCCCTGTGCCACAAGATCCAGATGCTGGCTATAATACTCTATGGGTCTACGGTGGACCCTCTGTTCATAGGTGAGTACCCCAAGGGCATTCACTACCTTTTCATATACACAAAGGAAAATGGAATATGAAAATTGGGATACCCAAGTTTAGGTGGGTTCATCAAATTCTACTTTTAGGCCTTGAAAGCTTCATGATCCAGTTCTCCTATAAAATTGGGTCGAGGTTGTTACTGTTGAGTAAAATGTATGGAGGTTTGGCCATAAGAGAAATTGTAATCCAATATCAGCAATAACTAACCAGAGAAAACCTTGGTGGTGGTGCTTAATTTTGGGTCTTGGAAAAATTAGGGCACCATAAAGTCTATCTGGATCTAGCTGGAGCCCTTCTTCTGACATCAGAAGCCCTTTCTGAGGACTTCAATCCTCAGAGGCAGGCTTTCAGATAGCTTTCCCAAACCTGGGTTTGGGAACACTGCAACTTTTCTTTGGCAGCATTATTACACTTTAAGGTTAAAAGTTTCAGCAAGTGGATGCTGTATTTCTGTGAGGAGGCTTGAGAAAGAAAGCAAAGAAGCAAATCATCTACATATTAAAACAAAGTGTAGCCTCTAGGGAACTATATGTCTTCCAGAACAGCCAACAAGATGTGTGAGAAATAAGGACTCTCAGTATAACCCTGAGGCATTACTGTCCAGGAGAATTGTTTTTCCTCCGAAGTTAAGGCAAAAAGCTATTGGGTACCTTCATCAGCTAGAATAGTAAAGAATATACTGCATAAATCCATTACGGTAAAGCACTTACTTCCAGTAAGAATGAACTAAAGTTTATAGTAATGTGTGAGGATTACAAATTATAGGAATAACAATGTTGTTAACAGCTTACAGGTCCTAAACAAACTTCAAACCTTAGCTCTTAGGTTATCTCACCTGTAAATTAAGAGAGTTACAGGAACAAGTGCAAGGAATAATGAGAATTTCAACCTTGTAAACTTCTTTTATTGCTTTATAAAGAAGGGTTGCTTTACTTATAGATTAATTCTGGGAAGAGATGATTGAGGGTTCTAATTGAATTTCAAAGCGAGGTTCTCTGTGATTTTTGTGAAAATCAGTTGGATACTTTGCCAATAAGGAAAGTGAAAACTGATTAAATGGTGACAAATGATCAGTGTTTCCACACAAAAAAATCCCAAATAAATAACCTAACATTACATATAAAGAAAAAGAAGAACAAACAGAACACAAAGTTAGTAGAAGGAAATAACTCATAAAGATCAGAGCAGATATAAATGAAATAGACATGAAGAGAACTATAGAAAAGAGCAAGAAACTAAAACCTGGTTCTCTGAAAACATAAACAAAATTGATAAACCTCTAGTCACACTCATCAAGAAAAAAAAGGGAGAAGGCTCAAATAAATAAAATTAGAAACGGAAAAGAAAAAATTACAATGGACACCACAGAAATAAAAAGGATCATAAGAGACTACTACAAGCAACTGTAGGCCAACAAATAGACAACCCAGAAGAAATGGACAAATTCTTAGAAAGGTACAACCTTCCAAGACTGAACCAGGAAAAATTACAAAATATGAACAGACCAATCACAAGTACTGAAATTGAAACTGTGATTTAAAAACTTCCAACATGGGGCTTCTCTGGTGGTGCAGTGGTTGAGAGTCTGCCTGCCAATGCGGGGGACACGGGTTCGAGCCCTGGTCTAGGAAGATCCCATATGCCGTGGAGCAACTAGGCCCGTGAGCCACAACTGCTGAGCCTGCACGTCTGGAGCCTGTGCCCCGCAACAAGAGAGGCCGCGACGGTGAAAGGCCCACGCACCGCAATGAAGAGTGGCCCCCACTTGCCACAACTAGAGAAAGCCCTCGCACAGAAACGAAGACCAACACAGCCAAAAATAAATAAATGAATAAATAAATTTATTTTAAAAAAAAAACAACTTCCAACAAACAGAAGTCCAGGACCAGATGGCTTCACAGGCAAATTCTATCAAACATTTAGAAAAGAGGTAACACCTATCCTTCTGAAACTATTCCAAAATTCTGCAGAGAAAAAAACACACCCAAACACATTCTATGAGGTCACCATCACACTGATACGAAAACCAAAGATACCACAAAAAAAGAAAATTACAGGCCAATATCACTAATGAACATAGATGCAAAAACCCTCAGTAAAATACTAGCAAACCAAATCCAGAAACACATTAAAAGGATCATACACGAAGATCAAGTGGGATTTTTCCCAGGGATGCAAGGATTTTTCAGTATATCCACGAATCAATATATATCCACAAATCTATCCACAAATATCCACAAATCAATCAGTGTGATACATCACATCAACAAGTTGAAGAATAAAAACCATATGATCATCTCAATAGATGCAAAAAACAGCTTTTGACAAAATTCAACACCCATTTATGATTAAAAACTCTCCAGAAGTGAGCATAGAGGGAACCTACCTCAACATAATAAAGGCCAAACCGACAACTAATATCATTCTCAAAGGTGAAAGGCTGAAAGCATTTCCTCTAAGATCAGGATGAAGATAAAGATGTCCACTCTCAACACTTTTATTCAACATAACGTTGGAAGTCATAGCCATGGCAATCAGAGAAGAAAAATAAATAAAAGGAATCCAAATTAGAAAAGAAGTACAACTGTCACTGTTTGCAGATCACATACTATACATAGAAAATCCTAAAGATGCTACCAGAAAACTACCAGAGTTCATCAATGAATTTGGTGATATTACAGGATACAAAGTTAATACACAGAAATCTCTTGTATTTCTATAAACTAACAACGAAAGATCAGAAAGAGAAATTAAAGAAACAATCCCATTTACCATTACGTCAAAAAGAATAAAATACGTAGGAAAAAACCTACCTAAAGACACAAAAGAACTGTACTCCAAAAACAATAAGATGCTGATGAAAGAAATTGAAGATGACATAAACAGATGGAAACATATACCATGTTCTTTGACTGGAAGAATAAATATAGTCAAAATGACTATACTACACAAGGCAATCTGCAGATTCAATGCAATCCTTATCAAATTACAAATGGCATTTTTCAAGAACTAGAACAAAAAATCTTAAAATTTGTATAAAGACACGAAAGACCTCTGATAGCCAAAGCAATCTTGAGAAAGAAAAACAGAGCATGAGGAATCAGGCACACTGACTTCAGACTATACTAGAAAGCTACAGTCATCTAAACAGTATGGTACTGGCAGAAAAACAAAAATATAGGTCAATGGAACAGGATAGAAAGCCCAGAAGTAAACCCACACACCTATGGTCAATTAAGCTATGACAAAGGAGCAAAACTATACAATGGGGAAAAGACAATCTCTTCAATAAATAGTGCTGGGAAAACTGGAGGGCTAGAAGTAAAGAAATGAAAGTAGAACATTCTTTAACAGGATTCAGAAAAATAAACTCAAAATGGATTAAAGACCTAAAGGTAAGGCCAGATACTGTAAACTCTAGGAAGCAAACATAGGCAAAACACACTTAGACATAAATCGAAGCAAGATCTTTTCCGATCCACCTCCTATAATAATGGAAATAAAAACAAAAGGAAACAAATGGGATCTAACTAAACTCAAAAGCTTTTGCACAGCAAAGGAAATCATAAACAAACTAAAAAGACAACCCACAAAATTGGACAAAATATCTGCAAATGAAGTGACCAAAAAGGGATTAATCCACAAAATATACAAACAGCTCATGCAGCTCAATACCTAAAAACAAAAAACTCAATCAAACAATGAGCAGAAGATCTAAATAGACATTTCTCCAAAGACGACATACAGATGTCCAAAAAGCACATAAAAAGATGCACAACATTGCTAACTATTAGAGAAATACAAATCAAAACTACAATAAGGTATCACTTCACACTGGGCAAAATGACCATCATCAAACTTCTAAAAACGATAAATGCTGGAGAGGGTATGGAAGGGAAACCCCCTACACTGTAAATTGATACAACCACTATGGAGAACATTATGGAGGTTCCCCTAAAAATTAAAAATAGAGCTACCATGTGATCCAGCAATCCCAATCCTGGGCATATATCTGGAGAAAACCATACTTTAAAATGATACATGTACCCCATGTTCACTGCAGCACCATTTATAATAGTCAAGTCATGGAAGCAACCTAAATGTCCATTGACAGAGGACTGGATAAAGAAGATGTGGTACATATATGCAATGGAATATTACTCAGCCATACAAAGAATGAAATAATGCCATTTGCAGGAACTTGGATGGAACAAGAGATTATCATATGAGATGAAGTCAGACAGAGGAAGACAAATATCATATGATATGATTTATAATGTGGATTCTTTTAAAAAAAAATACAAATGAACTTATTTACAAAGCAGAAACAGATTCACAGACGTTGAAAACAGACTTATGGTTACCAAAGAGGAGACATGGGAGAAAGGGATAAATTATGAGTTTTGGATTGATATATACACACTACTCTATAAAATAGATAATAAGGACCTACTGCATATCATAGAGAACTCTATTCAAAATTCTGTAAGAAACTATATGAGAAAAGAATCTGAAAAGAATGGATACATGTATAACTAAACCACTTTCCAGTGAGCCTGAAACTAATAGAGCATTGTAAATCAAATATACTCTAACAGAAAATAATAAATTAAAATTAACAAAAAGATCAGTATTTCCAGAATCAGCTCTAATGATACAAACTGAAAACAATGCACACATAAAAGTTGAGGATGCTTTATATGACAAATTTTCTGAGGACTGAAGCTTGGAGGCAGCTTTTCACATAGCTCTGAGGAACTACTCCTAGGGGTAAGGATGTAGCCAAAATATACAGGAGATTTTCCAAAAAAGATGAGGTAGCAAAAAAATCAAAACATTATTCTGAAGTAAAGAAAAGCAGATATCACAAGTTAAGGAATTTAAGGATTTTCTATGTGGGGAAGATGCAAGAGTCTGGGCTCATTGAAATCTTACACTTGACTCAGATCTTACATATCTGGGCCAGTATCCTATTTTTCCTCATCCTGAAATATCAGGTCATACCATAGTGGGTAACAACTGTACCTGAGGGTTGCAACAGGAATCCCATATCTTTACCTTCTGATATTCCACAAAGATCCCAAAAGGGCTACAACAATAGTGGCTTAATAGCTGGAAGAGGGAACAAAAAGGAACAAGGAAGGAAAGAGATATGGCCTCTTGTGGCCTCTTAAAGGAAGAAACATCAGCCAAGGTAAAGTCTCAGCCATTCAGGCAAGGAGCTGAACCCTGTATATAGAGAGGCCTGTTTTGCGATGCTGAAGTGCCCAACTGGGAAGTGGAAAGACAGTAGGGGGCAAGGAGGAAGAACAGGCAAAAAGGAAGGTAGGGCAACCGTCGGGTCCACGGAGACGGGCAGAGTGGGTACAAGTGCGGGGGCGTGCGCAGGCGTGCTGTCCTGAATGTAACCATGTGCGGGGGGTGGGGTGGGGGTGTGCGTGGGCGAGCCCGAGTGATTGCAGTAACATTAAGCCCTGGCGAACACAGGCAAAGGTGTGAAGCCATGCTGAGAGTAGGGATTCCACCACTTGCTGCTGCCAATCCCCGCCCTCCTTCCTCCCTGCATTTTCCCCAAATCAGTGCCCGATGTGCCCTGATGGTTCATGCCTGGGAAGGATCCCCCTTAGCCCCTACCTGCCAGGAAGGTGACTTTTGTTGTCGCGGGATGTTTTCCGTGTGTTTGTTTTTTCTCACCCATTTCAAAGGTGGGCCTACTTCCTGGGACAGCTTGGCCTACAAGAATGTGCCAAAGAGCCAGTCCACTCCTCCAGTCTAAGAGTCCTTAAGATACTGCAGCGTGTAGGAAATCCCTGGGACGTGGATGTGCTTTCCTTTGGAGCTCCCTCCTGCTCGGTCTACACACCGAGGAAGACTTTAGAGGAGCCAAGAAAGGAAACGTTGAGGAAACCGTAAAGAGCCTCACGATCACCTTCCACATTGGTCTCGCGCCAGGCTCTGGGTGGCATGGGCATGACATCCTTAAACACTCACGCCATGGTGACCGCCTGCTTTCCTTTGCATCTGCGGACACAAAATGTCACCAGCCTCTTCAGTAAACAAAGGTTGTCGCCCTGCCATCAGCCCTCAGACACTGCAGCTGCCCCCAAGGGTGGCCCCCGAGGGTCATTCAGGATGGAGAAAAGCAGGATACCAGCCCTGCAAAGTTCAGATGCACATCTAGGCATGATTTCAATGGATCCAGTCTCTTGCATCTTCCCATACTTAGAAAAGCGCTCAAATCTCTGACTTGAGATGTCTGGGTGAGGTTCTGTTGTTGTTGGTGGTGGTGGTGGCGGCGGTGCTGGTGGTGGTGCTCTGTTTATTTCATTGTTTAGTTTTTTTGTCTTTGTGATTATCAGCAATCTTTTGATATTCCCCAACATATTTCTATTTTTTCCTCTTTTATTCAATGAAAACTCCTAAATAGCCTGGCTCCTTCCTCCCTTACTTCTTCAGAACCTTTCCACAGCGCTTTGTGAGTGGCTGTCGCCGTGTCTGTAGTCCTCAGTATGGTCCCCGAATAAAAGGTTCCTCTCAGCTTTTACGTTGTACCTTTTTCTTCTCTCCACACATCCCAGTCGGCTCTGGATAAAGGCCCTGATCCCTCGTTTTGAGGGTCTGCCTGGAAACGCATCATTCCCTTAAGGTGTTGAGTGGTTCTTCAGAAGTGGTTTCTGAGATGTGTGCATGTGCGTGTGTGCGTGTCCGTGAGGGAGTGTGTGAGTGTGTGTGAGTTTGTGTCTGTGTGTGTGTGTGTTTGTGTGTGTGTTTACCGGGGATCCATTATTTCCCCTGCAAAATCTCATGGGTCCTCCAGGGAGAACACTAGGCTAGTGTCAGGGCTTAGGTTGAGAAGCAGAGAGATCTCCATGGCAAACCAAGCCCAAAAGCTCCCTTCTTCCACATGACCCTCCAAACCCCAAGCCCCACTTCCCCTCCCCCTGCTCCCTGAACTCCACCCTCTCCCCAAGGAAAAAAACTCACGGGGACACCTGGAAAAAATTGAGCATGACATGTGGACGGGCTTCTGGCT